>NC_037673.1:148753364-148811265 GCF_003255815.1 Theropithecus gelada
GCCTTTGGGGGTTTTTTTTTTTTTTTTTTTTTTTTTTTTTTTGCTTAGGATTTCTGTGGCTATTTGGGCTCTTTGTTTGGTTCAATGTAAATTTTAGTTATTTTCTAATTCTGTAAAAACTGATGTTAGTAATTTGATAGGAATTACATTCAATCTGTAGATACTTTGGGAAGTATGGTCATTTTAAAGGTATTAATTGTTAAAATCCATGAGGATGGAATGTTTTTTCATTTGTTGGTGTCATCTATTATTTCTTTCATTAGTGTGTTGTAGTTCTCATTGTAGATATCATTCTCTTCCTTGGTTAAATGTATTCTTAGCTGTTTTATTTTTTTGTGGCCATGATAAATGAGATTATGTTCTTAATTTAGGTCTCAGCTTGAACGTGGTGTTGGTATATAGAAATGCGACTGATTTTTATACATGGATTTTGTATCTTGAAACTTTACTGAAGTCACTTATCAGGCCTAGGAATCTTTTAGAGGAATCTTTAGGGTTTTCTTGGTATAGAATCATGTCATCAGTGAACAAAGATCATTTGACTTTCTCTTTTCCTATTTAGATACCTTTTATTTCTTTTTCTTGCTTGATTTCTCTGGCTAGGACTTCCTATGTTGAATAGAAGCAGTGAGAGTGGACATCTTTGTCTTCTTTTAATCTTTACGGGAAATGTTTCTAACTTTTTTCCATTCAGTGTGATGTTGGCTGTGGGTTTGTCACATATGGCTCTTATTATTTTGAGGTATGTTCTTTCCATGCCTAGTTTGTTGAGACTTTTCATCATAAAGGGATGTTGAATTTTATTGAATGCTTTTTCTGTGTCCGTTGAAACAATCATATGGTTTTTGTCTTAATTTTGTTTATGGGATAAATTGTATTTATTGATTTGCATGTATTGAGCCATCCTTGCATCCCAGGAATTAAGCCTACTTGATCATGATGAATTATTATCTTTTTGATGTGGTGCTAGATTTAGTTTGCTTGTATTATGTTGAGGATTTTTGTGTCTATGTTCATCAGGGATATCAGCTTGTAGTCTTCTTTTTTTTTTTTATTGTGTCCTTACCAGATTTTGGTATCAGGATGATACTGGACTGCTGTGTCACCATTGTTATTTATCAGTTTGCTATTTTCTTGCATAAATACTGGGCAAGGAAATCGCTCTCTGTATTAAAAGAGTATGTCATTTACAATAGCATCAAAACCTCCACATTCAGAGGAATAAACATAAAAAACGATATGTAACCCCCTACATGAAAAACTATAAAACATCACTGGGAAAAACAAAAGATAAAATAATGATAACATATATATGTGTGTGTGTGTATGTGTGTATGTAGTACAAATGTGTATGTGCATATGTGTATGCACATATATATAGTATACAGTATGTGTGTGTATAGAAATATATGTCTATATATTTATATATATATATATGTAATTTGCCATAGCTTTATTATAGATTCTAAATATAGTAGCCTATGTTGTTGTTCTTTACTTCCACTGGCCTTGGCACTTTAAATTCCCATATACATTTTAGGATTAGGTTGTCAGTTTGTCTTAAAAATTCTGATGTGCTTTCAAAAAGGATTACAGGGAATTTGTAGATCAGCCTGGGAAGAATTGACATATTTATTGTATGCCAATATGTCTAATACGTGAACATATACCTTCATTTATTTAGCTTATCTTCTGTTTTTGTCAGTGATGTTTGTAGTTTTCTGTATCTATTGTCCCATTTATTCCTAGGAACTTAGTGTTTTTTTAATGCCATTATTAGTGCTACACTCCTTGAAACTTAATTTTTCTAATTTATAGTGTTACTAACATATGGAAATACAATTAATTTTTATAGATTGGCTTTATTTCTAATGACCATGTTTAGTTTACTTATTAACTCAAATAGTTTATCTGTCAATTCTTTTGTATTTTATAAGTATACAGTCATGTTGTTTATTTAAATGACAGTTTTACTTCTTTATCTTTCTATCCTTATGTTTCCTATTTATTTCCTTGCTTTATTACACTAGCTAGGACAAATACAGTGTTACATAAAAGTAGTGATAGTGCATATTCAGTTTCTTTCCTGCTTGAGGCATGTGTCCCTCAACTCAGCATGACTTATTGATTTGGTCTCCAGAAACCATTTGAGTGAAAGGACTTGATGGGCTGGTAATTGTTTACAAGGGTCTCTTATGGCTGGGAAGAATAGTTTGTTGTTCCTTCTTTCTTTACTCTGTTTTTAAACTATCCTTCAACTATATATGGAGGATCAAAATCTACTTATTAGATTTTCTGGGATAAGTGAGTATAAACCTCTTTCTTTGGTGTATATGCCATAGATATGATCTTAATTATTATGTAGTAAACATGTATTATCTATTAAACATTTATTGACTTTGCTTGCATTAGTTCATTTGATGATACCAATAATCCTGTAAGGTAGCCATAATTATTTCTTTTGTATAGACAAGTGTCTTTGGAATTAGAAATTATAAACTTGCCACAAATCACCCAGCTGGAAGTGATAGAGTTGAGTTTTGAACCCAGGTGTTTGACTCTAGAGCCCCTACTCATTGTACAGTACTGATCCACATCAAGTTGAAATTTGCCTTTTTATAATTCCTTTGTGACCGCACAGAATAAGCATGCTGTTTCTTTCCCAAGAAAGCCCTCTAGTTGTGTGAAGTTAGCTTTTATCAGTCTTCTAACTGTCCTCCAGATTAAATATTCCTAGTTTCTGACATTCCTTGAATGACAAGGCTTAAAAATCTCTTTTGTTTTTCCAGTTACCAATTTCCTTCTCAAAATACCTCTCCAAGCATCGTGCTCAGAGTGGAAGTGGGGCTGGCGATGTTGTATGGTTTGTTGAAATGATTTAAAACATGCAATAGAACCTTGCCCTTCTCTATTGTGATCCTTATATCCTTTATATTGCATCCTGAGATTGAAGCAACTTGGTATAGATTTTAGAGTTCAGAGATTTTATTCTGATCTTAGCAAAGCAATTTGCAAGTTTTATGACCTTGGGCAAGTCACTAGATTTCCCCAAGCTTCACTTTTCTTATCTATAAAATATGGGACCATAACTCCTACCCTGGTTACCCCCTAGCAAATGATGGGAGACTCATTTGACATAATGGAGATAAAAATGTCATTTGCAAACTAAGAAGAGCTCTATCAGTGTTATTTTTAGCAGATGCATTAGGGTGTTGATACATACTGAGTGAGTATTTGTGCAGAGTGGAGCTGAACTCAGTCATAAAGAAAGTGAACAAAAGGGAATGTAATGGCATCCAGCCAACATAAGGAAATGCTAAATGGGCTGTATAGCGGAGAAAAGGGGGAGAGTGGAATTAGCCTCAGGAAAGAAGGACATATACAGACCTGAGTGTTCAGCTGAGATTTTGGAGAAGGTGCCATGGTCCACAAGGTCAGTGAGGACCAGGAAATCATAGTCAGATCTGGTGACTTGAGATGCTGAATTGTATTTTTTCCTTCCAGTGAAATGGTGAGGCAGAGCCATTACTGCCTCCTCTCCCCCACCCATCCCACAAGGCTAATTATTATAAAAATTCTCTGTCATTTCTTTGCAACGGTCCACAGCCTAACTAATTTAAAAATGCAAATGAATGCTAAATTACAGTCAGGTTCGGAGCTTGTTTCCTGCCTATGCACCTAGAGACGGTAAGCGTCATTGCTACAGCTGGAAATCAATCTTGAGCACCCTGGGTGATTTGATAATGGCCAGTGGCATCGCTGCTGATGTCACAATATGCTCGGTTGATGGTGAATTTCAGCAGCATTGTGGACTATCAATCTTCAGCCTGTCTCTGCCTCTGCAGTGGCATACTGCAGCATCATGTTTTTTTCTACTGAAAACCAAGGAACCCTCCCTCTGCCATCTGTCAGCCTTGTGATAGGCCAAGTGCTAAGCCTGACTCTGGTGGTTGGATGTGTCTGCCTTGTAACAGCCCTCCTAGCTGTGAGCTTTGGATCTGGAAGCCTGTTTGGTGATTACAATGATGATGAGAAATGGAGTCCTGCATGTCTAGTAATCCTTAGATTAGTGAGTCTCGCAGTGACCTCCTAGGATCTGGGGTGTTTTTAAAATGCAGACTCCTGGGCTCCAATTTAAATATACTGCATTGGAATCTCTAGAGATGGATCTTGGAAATGAATTTTTAAAAACAGGGATCCCAGGTGATTCTTATGCATATTAAAGTTTGGGAAATACTGTCTTACATTGTAAAATGATGAATTATTGGGGCTGAAGGAAGCCCTAGAGAATTTCTTGTCCAGTGGTTTTCAGCCTTGGCTGCACATTAGAATTACTTGGAGAGATTTTTAATTTGCAGTGCTGGAGGTCCTACCCTACACAAATGTCATCAGAATCTTTAGGGTTGGGACCAAGCCATCAGTGTTTTAAAGCTCTCCAGTTGATTCCAACATTCAGCCAAGGCTGAAAATCACTGCTGTAGTACAACCATTGCTTTTACAGTGGGCGATAGTGTGACCCACAGGGGTACCATCTCTGAGAGGGTCAGTGGCCCAGACGGGATGAGAATTCAGATTTCTTGCTGCTGATTGGTACTCCTTCTACCATAGAGATCGTTTCTCTTTGTTGAACCAGTGGCAACTCCTATTCTCTCTCTGGTGTTCTATTTTATCTTGTAATACCTGATAATTTGATTTCCTTATAAGCCAGATCTTGTTCTCTCCAGGTGGACCTCTGACTCCAGCCAGAGATCCCTGACTCAAGCTTTAGCCTAAAGCCTATCCCCAGCCATAGACTCACCCCCATGCCACCCCAAGTTCCCTGAGGCCTCTGTTAATTGGATAAGGCTTGCTGGGCAACCAGGCTTCTAGCTCTGGCATTAGTTTGGTGCACGTGACTTTTAAGCAAACAATAAAACTTCTTTTGACTCTCGTTTCCTTCCCTTATACAGAGTGCATGTAATGAAATCAAAGTGCTTTGCTGAGAAAGGGACTGCTTTTCAATGCCATAGCCTAGCGCTAGGCACAGAGTAGGCATCCTGTAAATACTTAATGAAATAAATAATTAATTGAGAAATGCAAATGTAAACATTACATAATCATTCCCACTGGCTTATCTTCTCCCAAGATGATGCACATATTAAATTTTATTTCAAGAGATTTGCTTGCAGTGAAAATTTCTGTATAGTGTATCTATTTCTAGCCCTAGTGAATGGCTTAATGATACCTAACATGTATCTTTCACAACAAAATTTTGTGAACAGAATAACTTGAACTATTCCTTAGAACTTGGTATAATGGATTTTCCTTTAGATGAGGAATAATTATATCTTTACCTACCCAAGTCCTTTTGACAGTGGAAAGAAATTTAAAAGATGAGAGAGATACGGCCAACCAATGAAGGCATCTCTTGTGTTTTATCTGTGTATGAACTAAAGTTCTGGAATTTTTGAACTTAATAATGATGTGTTTTGTTTCATTTGGGAAGATAATTTGATAAAAGTAAATCCTCAGAGTTGACTTAGGCTTTCATAATTTCTTACCTATCATTCATTGTAGCACTGTGCTTATTTCAGAACTTTTGGACCATGAGTTTCCAGTTTATGGCTAGGGTGAAAAGCCAGTGGCTGTGATGAGGACATGGTCTAGATATTCATTGACAGATGTTTGCTGATATAAGCCAAGCACTGTGCTGAATGCTGGGAATCCATTGTTGTCTTGAAAGAGACCCACTTCCTGCCCTCCTGGAACTGTGGGCTGGCAGGGGAGGCAGGCGTGAATCAAAGCAGCATACAAGTTGCTGAACAATCATAGATAGAGATGAGCATTGTGAATGAGTGTGGCTCTGTAACAGTATTTAGTAGAGAAACCTGACTCAGGCCAGAGGGTCAAGATGGCATCCCCAAGGAAATGATGACGAGATGATACAGGAAAGAGAAACAGAAGCTGCTTGTGTGCAGGGGGCAGGGACATGGTTTAGGCAGATGGCAAAGCATTTGCAAGGCCCATGAGAGGAATGAACGTGGTGAGTTTTAGGAACTAAAAGAAAGTTTTCAGTTAGGTAGGGTTACCTGATAAGCTGCTCATAAGGATAGGGAAGAGTCCATCTCTGACTGTAATTGTCTGGCCAGTGTATCACAACCTGACTTGGAAGGTTAGTCTAAAGAGAGATTTGGGTTAAGTATGTGGTCTGAATTAGGGCTTAATCAGTCCTCTGGTAAGTATCAGGATATGTCCAACATTAGGAGCAAGGTTGAGGCCAATAAATCATCTATATTTTTAACAAACATTTATTGAATTTCTAGTATGTGCCAAATAGGTTAGAGTGGGCCAGGAGAATGGAGTAAAAGTCAGTGTGCAATATGATTAGGCATGTTAGCTGTGGACAGACAGCTGTGGGGTTGTGTCTAGACCACACAATGTAAGAGTTTGTTCGTGTCACCTAATTTTTCTGTTTCCATTTTGCAATCATCAAACTGGGGATAATAACAGCCTTTTCAAAGGATGGTTATGAGGATCAAATGAGTTAATGTGTAAAAAATACTTAGTGCCAGATGCATCATGGATATCTAATTAATATTGGCTCTCTGCAAATCAGCTGGAAAAAATAAGAAAAAAATAATCAATCTTTCTAAGTCTGGGCTTTATATACTGAGAAAATCCCCGGAGTTTCTCATGGGACAGGTGAAGGGACAAAGAGAGATTTCCTACCAGCTGCGTCATCCACCCAAGAGACTCAGCTGGCACATTCTTTGTCCCGGTAGACAGCAGCTTGCCGTTGGCTGATGGTGGCAGTAGGCCAGTCACTGAGTTTAAATAGAATTTTCTTTGCAAATTGACATAGCAATAAAATTACGAAACTGCTGTGTTTATCTTTCCAAATAAAAGACAGATTTTAAGTACATTATACCAGTGTAATTGAAAATCAGAAGCAAATGAGAGGATGTGCTGTAACTTCTATGCTAATGTGAGATCCCAGTCTCCTGACCCCCAGTGAGGTATGGGAGGAGGAGCAGGTGGGGAAAAAGGTATGCTTGCAGTATCCCTGTATGCAGAACTGTTTAGATGAGCTGAATTCTCAGAGTGATAGCAGCTCACTATTTGGGAAACTCAAAGCCCTAGATTCTCGCTAGGGATGCAAATACAGCAACTTGGATTTCAATTAAGATTCTGCCATCCCCATGATAGAGTTCTCTTAATCCTTCTTTAGAGGTGCTGCCTGGGTAATAAAACCTGCAGGCTGCAGGCAGGTTTGTTTAACCCAAACTTAACTGACAAAGCTCTCTGAGACATGCTCACCTGCTTAGAATCTGCTCATCACCTCCTATTGGCTGTGTGTGGGGCATTGCAATGCCTCCATGTGGTACAGGAGGCTGGCCTAAGAGTTCTGAACTGCAAACCTTCACGGAAGATTCCTGGACTGGCTGGCAACCTGGTTTAGGTTATTTATGTATTTATGTATTTATTTATTTAGTTGTTTTTGTTGCCTTAGAGGTCTGCACCTGATGGTGGCAGTGAGGGAGGTTGAGGTGAGCTTCCATCTCTTGGAATCCCACCATACTTACTCAACTCATGTCAAATTAATACTATTTCCATGTGAATAATTGAAGATATTTCCTGAACTTTAAAAACATGAAAGAAGGCATCTTTTAAGAAAATCTTTGCTATTTAAAAAATACTAGCCATGCACAATCCAGACAAGAAGAATATAGTTTGAGACAAGTTCCTGGGAAGATTATCACCCTAAGCCTCTCCTGTATAGAGTTTTCCCCACTGACACCTGTTCATCCTTCTTTGCTTTATTCAACAGCATCCTATGGCTAACTCCTAGGCATAGTGATGCAATTCTGCCTGGAGATACAGATTATCCTCATATGAGGCACAAAACAGGTAGAAAAATGGGCATTCATGATAGGGGGCTGGTAACAGTGTGTTGCCTGCAGAGAATGGATAATAAAATTTTGCTTGAAGAATATTGGCAATTGAGTATTTGCAGAATATTGACAATTGAGTGTGCTTAAGGTGGCTTTCATTAATGGAATTGTTTAGAGAGTACTCATCTTTGGGCTTTCTGTGTGAGACTAACTGGAGTGAATTCTTAGGCCAGTGTCATTGATGATCAGACAGAAGTTGCTGACTGAGAATGCATTTGGAATTCCCTGTCATTTCTACTTTGACTTGAAATTCCATTCCCTGGTAGTCTCATATACTGAGGCCAGCATGACCTAGAGAATCAAGCGTGTCTATTTTTATTGGGAAACATGTAGAGGTGATATGGTCAAGATGAGATCTGGCTCTTCTTGCAAGATGCCTGTGGTACTGAAGGAAGAAGTTAAACCATGTGGGCATTATTGTCAGTAATATGGACTGGATGCCCTCACCCAGCACAGAAATGCAGGAAATGACATTTTATTTTTTCTTCAGTGAAAAACATTGGTAACAAAACCTGTGTTGTCCTTGCTCTGAGCACTCCTGAGCTGGAAAACCTTTTCTCTTTGTGCCCCAGTTTGCCCAACTATAAATGCAATGTTGGACTAAATGATCTCTAACATTCCGATGTAGTGGAGAGAGCTTTGGATCCCTGAGATCTGAGATTGAGTACCACATTTAGCACTGATTGGGCAAGTTCATTCTTTCCTCTGGGCCTCAGCTTGCTGTTAGACTGAGGGGATTGGATAAGATGTCCTTAAGATCCCTCTCAGTCCTGAAGAGTAGATGGACCATCACTATAGCATGGAGGCAATGATCAGATACTGGCCCCTGAAACATAGCCACATCATTTTGAGAATCTAATAGAACAGAGTTATCTTCCATCAGAGAGAATTATTCATCCTGTCCCTCAGTGGGCATTTTCTCTTCCAGCTCCTTGGACTATTTTGAGCATCCTCAGAGGCTCAGGCCATGCTCACTGCTCAGTGTTGCAGAGCAAATGCAGATAAATGGATGGTGTTGGGAATTCCATTTCTGCCTGTGCTGAAAGATGTTTTGAAGTTACCATATGCTGCAGGAGATGAAGTGAGTGTGTACAGAGGAGAGATGTGATAAAGGTAACTTAGTTTGATAGCAATTCAAACAAAAAAATCTTTGACATAGGGTAGCTACTTCACATTAGTGCATTGAGACAATAGTTAATGGGATTGGAGCTAGATTCACTTCTATCAATAGAGGGAAGGATGGTCACAGTTCCATGTAGGAGGGAGAGAGTACTCAGCTCCAAACATGTCACTGGAGATACGTTTCAATTTTGTTTGGAAGGAAGCATTAACATGGTGGGGCACATCCAGAGAGACAAGAAGGGAGATAAGTTAAAAACACATGGGATATAAAGAATAATTGAAGTTTGCAGGGTAAAGATGTTAAGCTGAAAGTGATGGGAGAAGACCCTGCTATGAGGAAGTGGTATGTGACTGCAGAAAGGAGAAGGGAGAAAATTTATGTCCTTCTAGATGAAAGAATAGTCTGTTGTAAGGAGATAAATACTGACAGGATAAAAAGCCTTTCAGAATTTCACAACATTGGAAGGCGTTTTTGCACTAATCAAGGAGGTTGTTATAACTGGGGGTGCTCAAATAGAACTTGGGAGATCTGTCTTCAGAGATGCTGTATTGAATGGGAGGTTTGGCAAGGAAACTCTTCTCTAGCTCTGTTATTTTATGCTGGATACATAATAGAATTAAGCCCTCAAGCTATAGTTATGGTTCCTCTACTGACTTGCTATGTGAGCTTAACTGGGTCACTTAACTTTTCTGGACTTCAGTTTACTCATCTGCAAAATTGAGAAAATAACGTCTGTCCAATAATACCCAACAATAATGCTGCAGAAGACTGTGAAGATGGAATAATACATATTAAAAGACCTTGATGAATAGAAAAACTGTATGTAAATGACACATTTGTGATGTCCTAATTCCTCATTCTCCAGCCCTTGTCTTGCTTGGCTGTACATCACTGTGATTAAGAGTAGCGGCTCAAGGGTTAGACTGCTTGAGTTTGAATCTCAGCTCAGCCACTTGCTGCATATGTGATCTCTGGCAAGTTATTAAGCTTGTTGATCATGTTTCATAGTCAAAATAATGGGACTGATAAGAGTAATGTTGATTTTAGAGGGTCATTGTGAGGATTAGTTCCATAACGCATGTAAAGTGATTTTCACGGTGCCTAGCACAGAGTATACTCTCTCTAAAGCTTTGTTCTTCTCACCATTATTATCAGCAGGCAGTACTTACATCTCTTCAGTTGATTGTGACACCAGCTAACTGATTTGTTGAGGTGTCTTTCAGAAATCTCTTGGAGAGACTTTAATCCATCTCTGAATGTCCAAGGCTGCAAAGCGCAGAGAAGGCCCATGTAAATCCCTCGGGGCAGATCTAAACACAGCTACCAAAGTTTGTCAATTTGGCGACCCCAAATGTTTTCTTTTATTTGGAAGCTCATAATATTCCATCATAAATGTTTTATAATTGCTTCATGAATTATTCACCTGCAACTTAATAACCTTAAATTTTATGGGATTATGGTTTTATGGGAGAAAAACATTACAAACCTGGGACCCAGCTGTGAAGAGAAAATGCTGACATTACCAATTTATTTTCACTATGCAATAGAAGGTTTTTTTCTGGAACTATGAAATATAGAATATTAATAAAAGAGCAAATAAAAAAACTAAAAGAGAAGGAAAAAATCCTTACATTGCTCTTTTTAAAAAATTTAATCTCAAAACTGTCTTTGCAATATTTTTTCCTATTGCCAAGGAGCTGATTTAGCTCCATTAGAGTTGGTTTCACCTTCTTTGGTGAAGCCAAGGAAAAATTGCTTGTTTTCCTTCCTTAAGTATCTGGTCTTTGTATTTCCCTATACTTTTATTCATTACTGAATTTTTTAGTCTGGAATCGTTAGTGATTTTTAAATTAGTATCACCCTCTTGCCATCCTAGACTGTTAGAGTGTTAGTTTTGAAATGCCAAAGTATCAGTTTTGAAATGTCTAATGCTGTCTAAGAGGAGCATTGTAATATAGTGAAAAAAGCGATGGTTAGATTTGAGTCTGAGTTTAGACTATCACTTAATTGATACATGACTTTAACAATTCCATTAAGTTTTCTCAGCCTTGCTTTCCTTTATAAGAGTAAGACGCTACACCAAGTAGGGAACTAATCCAGCCATACAGGTGATGGAAAGCTGGGATGTTGACAGGGCTGTGGAAGGATGAGTGGGAAGCTCGAAAGAGAAAGCTAGCTCATATCAGATAGCTGGCAGAGAAGTCAACTTGTGTTATGGTTTGAATGTATTTTCTCAAGTTTCTTTGTTGGAAACTTAATCCCCAATACAACAGTGTTGAGAGGTGGGGTGTAATGGGAGGTGGTTAGGTCATGAGAACTCCACCCTCATTAATGGATTGAGACTGATTATAAAAGACACTGAGGCTGTGAGTTTGATCTCTTCCTCTCTTGCCCTTCTGCCTTCTACCATGAAATGATGCAGCAAGAAGGCCCTCACCAGATGTGTGGCTTCTTGCCCTTGGACTTTTCATCCTCAAGAACTGCAAGAAATATGTCTCTGTTGTTTATAAATATCCCAGTCTTAGACATTCTGTTATAGCAGCACAAAATAGATGAAAACACTTGGATTTGAATTTTCAATTGGAGCAAACATAAAGCAATACCGTCCTGTTATCTAATGTCAGGTAAGGGTGCTTACTCATCAGCTATTAAAACTGTTTTATTGAAATCATAGGACATGCATGCACTTTTTTTTTAAGAATCAAAGAATAGTAGAAAGATAATGGAGATATGAAAAGTCTATTCCAGCTTTCCCATTTTACACATAAGAAAACTGAGACCAAGTGAGGAGGATAGATTTGCCCAAAGTGTTATGGTAGGTTAGCAGCAGAATCTGGCACCAAAAGCCTGGTTCTTGTTCTTTGCTTTCTAATTCTGGGCGCTTGTCTAACAGAGAAAGTGCCACAAATGTGCTACAGGTAGGGGCCCCTGGAATGGAAGACAGGGAGTCATTAAGAAAAGTGGGATGGGAGCAGATGTTGGGCAAGGTGCAAGTTGGAGGAAGAAGGCTAAGAAATGTGATTCAACTGTAAGCAAATAAGCCCTACAAGCAATGCTTGGGAGTCAGTGGGTGTTTTTTTGGACAGTTAGACCTGAGCCATCCAGTTAAAACAGGACTAGGTGTCCCAGAGGCTGTACATCTTCTCCTTCCCACAATTTACACTGACCTCTAATAACATTTTACTAAAATTATCTGGGTCCTAATTAATTTTCCTGGCTGTTTTCTTTCTTATTGCTCTCCTGGCCACAAGGTAAGGACAATGGCTGCTTCTAATGAATGGAAAGAACAGTTGGGCTCAACTCATTTGCTCTATATGGCTCTCTTTCCTCTGCCTAATGAAGCTTTGGGGATTTCCTCCCCTTGCTTTTTTTGGATGGATGATGGGAGATGACACCTGTTAGTGTCTGAGAAGACAGGCATTACCAAGAACTTATCCTCTAGGGCACCCACTATCTGTAAAAAGATTATTGGTTTTGTTACTGGAAGGTCTGTCTACCTGTTAGCTAAGGGAGGAAGAGAACTGATATTTGCTATTGTGCTTATTGTGTGCTAAGTATTTTTCTGAGTGTTCCTTCTCTGGGTTCCTAGAATATCCTGTGTATTCTTCTAACATACAGTTGCCAAGATCTGTTTTCCTGAAAACACTGCAAGCAACTTGAGAGCAAGCAATGCATCTATCTCATAGTTGCATTCTTAGTCTCAATGTAACAGCCAACTCATAGTAAGTTCTTAATTAATAGGTGTTTAACTGATAAGTGACTCCTGGGTGGTAAATACACACTTTCTTACCCAGTACGCACCATCACCCTTACTCCTATTCATATTCCCATTTTACAGATAACTAAAGCAAGGCTCAGAGGCACTTGCCTAAGGTCTTACATGTAGTATATATATAGTTCTACATGACCGGAAAAAGTCCAGGCTCTTTCCATTGATTAAACATGTTGATCACTTATACGAACAATGTTTTATCTCTGGGTACCTGCTGAATTTCAGCATAGGTCCCAGTGAAGTGCTACCTTTGGAAAAGATATTGTGGATATATTCTCATGGCAGAAAAGATGCTATAAGCTCCAGTAACAAGTTTGCCCTGTACTTGAAGGTATTATTATGAACTAAGAGATGGCTTCAGATATGGTAGAAGTAGATGTGATAAGATAGCATGTAAATTAGAGTCTGAGGAATTGTAATTATTAGAGGGGAAGATAATTTAGGATCTTCCCTGTATAATATTGCAACTTTTTTTTTTAGCTCTGGTAATGTATACTTGAAATTGTTGACCCAAATATTTTTATTTTTAGTGGTTATGGAGCTATGTTGCTTAATGAGGCGATGGAGGCAGGCAAGAAGGGAATGGCTGAAAACCCTTGCATGTAGGAAGAATTGACGAAAACAGGTAAAAATAGGAAAGGAGCAGGAAGAAGTAACACCCTGAGAGTTAAGTCAAGGATGGACATTATTAAATGGAAGGCAGGGGATTTTAGTTTTGTGAGCATGGCCAAGTATGGGCTTTAGAGCGCCAAGACACTCCCCTGAAATTTTTTATAGGTATATTTCACTGAATATTTTATATGTATATATACACATATTTCATATGTATATTGCACTCAACAGAAGGTACATAGATTTCATTTTTCAAAGTGATCATTAACTTTCAAAAGACTAACAACTGGTTTTGGGTAAATAAAAATAAGTCAAATTGTTCTAGGACCAGAGTTCCAGAATGTGGGGGACAATACCTTTTCAAAAAATGGATTTGGCAAATGGGTCTATGGGCAAGCCAAAATACTTAACATTTATTGAGTGTAAAACCTGTTTATACCATCAATTTAAGCCCCCTTTTAGATCCCTTTACATGCTATTTTATTGATTCCTCACAATAGTGCTTTGAAGAGGACCCTATTGTTATCCCTTTCATATTTGAATAGACTGGGCACATGGAAGTTATGTAAATTGCCCAAAGTCACATTATTAGCAAATACAGAGCCATGATTGGAGCTGAGCAATGTAACTGTGGATCTGTCATACGAATTACACCCTGTATAGTCTCTCTAGAGGAAAGAAAGTGCCTTCAGGGATGGTTGAAGGCTCAGCATTTTTGCATGTCTTCCTATATTACTTGACTATATGACTCCACGATTGCAGCTATCCCAAATGACCTCAAGTTGGGTACCCAAACTAATTGTCAGGAGGGATTCTGGAAGGATAAGGACATGAGATACTGGTAGTCCCAGAGAAGCACCGGGAGACTAATCTCATGGTGGCAGCAGTAGAAAGGTCTTAGAGATTTGGGTGGCTAGGGAGCCTTCTGATCATGGAGAAGCTTGGAGGACCCATCTATGAAAGGGCTTTCTGGAACAGGACTGCTGGAGAGATTGTAAAAGTTGATGCACTGCCTATAGAATTTACCCAGAGTTTTGGGGATGCCCCTTTCCACTGGGGGTGAACCCAAGGGGCCTTCCCTGGATGTGTCTCTGTTGCTTAAGCAGAAGCATAGAGAAGTGGAATGATTTCAGGCTCTAGTCATGCAGGCTTGGGCTCTTAGCTAAGCTTGACTCAGTTCCTGTCCCACCTGCGTTATGTCCCTGGAAAAGTTTCCAATGTCTTTGAGTCCCCTTTTCTCTTCTGTGAATCTGGGGCAAGTACAACTCTCTACCTTAAAGGGCTGTTGTGAGAATTAAATGAAACAAGGAAGGTTTACATGTAATAAGCCCTTAGTATATGGTAGCTGTTTAATTCCCTCTTACCCCAAGAAAGAACATGCCCATCATTTTCAGAAATGTTGCTTGACCCAAACAGGTTTTTGTTCTCTTGCCAGACTCTCTTATACTTCCTTTCTCTAACCTGCATCTTCTAACAGAATATGCGCATTGCTTCTCCAGTTCTACATAAACTCTGCTCCTTCAAGGAACCAAGGAACCATTTCCAGCCAGCACTTAGTAAGAAAGAGAGTAAGAAAAAACTTTAATATAATGGTGTGCTGGAGCTATCCTGTACTATCTCATGAGATCCAACTGTTAATTGCTTAGGAATTTTGTGAGCTGGTTGACTTCACTTTGCAACCTTGAAATTGATCTAGGTGGGAATATTTATACTACAGAAATGGTCGAACATTACAACTTAGAGCTCCTCTTTTCTTTCTTCTCTTCAAGAGCTTGTTTTTAATATTGACCAGCACACCATTGAGTGTTAATAGTTAGAAAGTAATAGTAGTTAGTAAGCATGCCATTTGTCAGATGCTGTCCAAAAACTTTACATATAGTAGGTTGGTGCAAAAGTAATTGTGGTTTTTGACATTACCAAAATTTTTTGCTATTACAGTACCAAAAACCTCAATTACTTTTGCACCACCCTAATACTAATTTAATTCTCACAACACCTTTTGAGGTGGTTATTGTTATTCCCGTTTTATAATGAGGGAAGTGAGAAAGTGAGTCGCCAGAGGTTATGTAGCTAATGACAGAATTGAGATATAAACTAAAGCAGGCTGGCTCCAAGGCCTGTGTTCACAGTCAGCTGTTCTACCTCTTGAGGATTCTTGTGAAGATTTAATAACTTATGTAAAGACTTGGCCCAGTCCTTGGTGCTTAGTAATTGCTTGATAAATATTAGCTGTTATTATTTATATCAAGAGTTCTTAAGTTTTTGAGGTCATGAAAATCTGATAAAGGAGCTTTAAATCCTTTTTTCCTAAACGATGTACATTTGTTTAGTGTGTATCTAAACACACAGACACACACATACACACACACACACACACACACACAGAGTGAGATACAACCTTAGGGGATTCTGAACTCTTGGACACCCGTTGATTCTAACTCTACCTTTTGGGGGCCACATATAAGGCAGCTAGTCTCTCCTATTTCCCCATTACTATCTTTCAGTGCTCCAAAGATAGGGATCAAATTTCCTTTGTGTTTATCTTTTTCCAGTAGAACATTCCATGTTTCTTCACCTTCTCTTCAGGGGCTGTTTGTGTACCCTCCCAAGCCACTCGCCCTCCTGCAGGTGTGCCCTAATTTGCTTTGTTTCTCTTGGTATGAGACCCAGAGTTGTGTAGTCTCATAGCCTTCTTCATTTTCCCTGATCTCTGTGTACCAATTGATATTTTTCTAGTTCTGTTTTTTCTCTGGTGTCCTAGCTCTAGAGGACTTTACAAGTTCTCTGGCATCTGGGATATAAAGTTGAGCTACAGTTTTAACACCCCTAACTTCACACACACACACACACACGCACCAGTATATATCTTACAATTAAACCATAAAAGAATTTTGAATATGTGAACACATATCTTGGGGCTTCTTTACTTTCTTCATCTGGGCTTCAGTGAACTGTAGACATCTACTTTGGCTTTCTTCTGTCTTTTAACCAGTGGCCCGCAACCTTTTTGCACCAGGAACCGGTTTCGTGTAAGACAATTTCTCCATTGATGGTGGGAGTTGGGGGGCAGGGTCGGGATGGTTTGGGGATGAAACTGTTCCACCTCAGATCATCAGGCATTAGATTCTCATAAAGAGCTCACAACCTAGATCCCTCGTGTGTTCAGTTCACAGTGGGGTTTGCACTTCTATGAGAATCTAATGCTGCCACTAATCTGACAAGAGGTGGAGCTCAGGCGGTAATGCTCACTCACCTGCCGCTCACCTTCTGCTATGCAGCCCACTTCCTAACAGGTCATGGACCGGTACCAGTCCATCCATGGCCTGGGGTTTGGAGATCCCTGTTTTAAACTTTTCTTGTACCCTCATTTTGCTTCCTCAACCCCAACCCCCTGACAGCATGTCTGCTCTCTAGCCTTGAATTCCAGTCTTACTTTCACTCAACAAAAGAAGAATAACAACTAATAAAAATTGCTTAGACTTTCTATGTGTGTATAATTTTGTATACATTCTCATTTAACTAAACCCATGCAACAAACCTATGATATAGGGGTTTCAAAGGAAATGGAAACATAGAGGGATTAAGTAACTTGCCCAAGTTTTCACAGCTAATAAGTGGCTAAGCTAGAATTCAAACCCACCTTTAGGAGCTCTATCTTTGCGTGTTTTTCTTTGGTGTGCTCTGACTCCTTTTCCTGTATCACAGCATCTAATCGTGGTCTGACGCATGGTCCCATCCTGAATATCTGTATTTATCACCAGGCTTTAGAAGTTCATAGTGTTAATAAGACAAAAAGAGATTTAAGTCACGGGGTATTGGGGAAATTCTTGCAGGTGGAGGATCTCTCAGGATTGTGCAAATACTGCCACACAAGTCCCACCAACCCCACCCCAGCCAACCAACCAACCAACCATGTGCCTCACTGACTAGATCCGAGCTCGTTAAGACTCATCTTCCCTTCTCTTCAATCCCAGAAAGAATTGGGACTAAAGCCTTTATAGAAAATAAAGCCATCCCTCCATGCAAAAGGACCATGAGCTGGATTTTTGAGAGTCCAGATAGCTTTTTATATGAGAAATGTAATTTTTAAAAACCTGACAGGTAGGCATCCTTCCAGCTTTCTGTGGCTTACCAACGGCCCCTAGTGGTCAGTGGCTCCAAGTGCCATGAGTTGTAAGCCTTGGCTTCTTCAGTGCTAGCTGCATGCCCTGCAGAGTTCTGCTGCACTGCATTAATTCCTGATCAACATATTTTGCAGTATTGGGACAGAAAAAATGATGAAGTCTAAAATTCTGGGCAAAGAAAGCATTACGATGGGTGATCAGATCTCTAAAATTGGCAGGCTTTCACGAAGGCCTCTCTCTTTTTAACATTCCAGACCACACACTTATGCAGTAGCCAATATTGTTATCTCCATGAGGTTCAGAGAGGCTGCTATGTAAACTAGGCTACACACTGGTTAGCAGAAAAGAATACCCGGGTTTGTGTAGGCACCGGTCTATGTAAACACAGGCTCTAACATTTTTCAGGCATGTCTAAAGCAGCATGTAGGTTGTTTATTGGCAAAGCAGTCATCTGGTTTTGGGAAATAATGGCAGCTACCATTTAAGATTCACTCTGTGCCAGGCACATGATAAATGCTCTTACGTGAAATACCCCATTCACTCTTCATAGCCACCATTGTGCAAGATAAACATCTCCAATTTAAAAATGAGAATTCAGTCTCAGCAAGGTCAAAACTGCCCAAAGTCACATAGCTGAAGTGAAAGAGCTGGAAATTAGGGCCCAGGTTCTTTGAATCCAAAGCAATAGCTTTCATTTACCTTAATATATGGCATGTGTGTTCTCCTTCAAGCAAATCAAAGTTGTTAGTCTTTAGCACACACTCACCAGAATCATTCTCTTCCTGTCTTCTAACCCGGCTGTATGCTGGTGAGAGTTCTGACTGGTAAGAGCTCAGGGACTGTTGGCTGGGTGCGGTGGCTCACACCTGTAGTCCCAGCACTTTGGGAGGCTGAAGTGGGCAGATCATCTGAGGTCAGGAGTTTGAGACCAGCCTGACCAACATGTCGAAACCCTGTCTCTACTAAAAACACGAAAATTAGCCACATGTGTTGGTGGCACGCACCTGTAATCCCAGCTACGCGGGAGGCTGAGGCAGGAGAATTGCTTGAACCTGGGAGGTGGAGGTTGCAGCGAGCCAAGATCACGCCACTGCACTCTAGCCTGGGTGACAGACTCCATCTCAGAAAACAAACAAACAAAAAACAGCTAAGCGACTGTGTGGACATCTCATGGCCAGTGACCCTCTCAATGTAAAACTTTATACTTGGGAGACTCTTGTGTGTGTGCCCAATGTGCTCAGGAATCCTCTCTAACTGCCGTGGGGTGTGGGTGGCTGCTTTGGAAGGGTCGTTGGTGACTCACTCATTTCCTGGAGTCTTGGAGGGTTTTAATTTAGGAGGCACGTGGACACCGCTGAGTGGTCATTAGGCAGGCTTTGGAGTCAGGAGACATTGGGAGTTACTAAACCATTCAAGACTCAGTTTCCCAATCCATAAAATGAATCTTGTAGGGTTGTGGTAAGAATTACATAGGACAATACATAAGATATTCTTAACATAGCACCTGTCACAGAGTGCCTTGCTAATGTGTTCATGTGTGACGGACACACTGTGACTTGATATAGTTCCCTAGGAAGGTTTCATCAGCAGCGCTAACCGCTGAGAGACCTGGCCCCTTGTCAGGTGTTGGCAGATGAGATTAGGTTTTGTTTCCCTTGAAACACAAATCACTTGACTTAGGAGTCGAAGCCAAACCAACATACTGATGGAAGAAAGCCAGAAGCGAAGAAGTCCCTCTCCTAGGGATAAACTGGTGGAGTGAAATAGTGACAAAGTATTGGAAGCCACATTCCCCAAATCCCTTGCTAGGAGAGTATTGACTTTTGGTAGAAACAGGGGACAGAACCATGAAGGAATTAATTTGCCTCGAAAGGAATTGCCATGACTTAATGGCTTTATTGAATCCTTGGTTTTTAGCCCATTGATTCCCGTTTACTTTAATTCAGGGCTATGTAGGAGCTGTACCATTACTTTGCTTGGTCATATTGATTAGTCAATATCCCTCCTCCTCTTGCCTAGGGTTTGTCCTTCTTCACACATCACCATGTGTCTCTTGATCCTATTTTCTGTCCTCATTTCCCCCAGTGCAGTGACTGTGTTACATGCACATGCTGATGGTCCAGGCAAACCCTTGGAGGGCCTTGCTAACTGGAAATAATGGCACCAGGCAGCTCAGTGGTGCCACCTCACCGTTAAGCTCTTTGTGCTAGTTATAACCATGCTTTTGCTTTAGGACTTGTCTTCAAGCTTTGGGGGAAAAAAAGCTTTTAATTTTTGCATTTTTTTGGATGACAATTTCTATGTAGCTGTACCGGAAGGTTTTATTTAAGGCATGTTTTTCAAATTTTACTGTGCACCAGATCACTTGGGAGTTTGTATAAAAGGACATTCCTAGGCCTAACTACTTTGAATCAGTACATTCTTGCCTCCTCCCCTTTTAAAAATTGAGATAAACATGACATAAAATTAAAATGAACCATCTTAAAATAAACAATTCAGTGACATTCAGTACATTCACAGTCATGTGCAGCCATCACCACTCTCTGTTTCCCAAAACAGTTTTATCACCCGCAAGTGAGACCCTATATCAATTAAGAATCACTCCTATTCCTCTCTCCTCCTTGCCTTTGGCAATCACTTACCTGCTTTCTGTCTTTGTGAATCTACCTGTTCTAGATATTTCATTTAAGTGGAATCGTACAATATTTGTCCAGTTTCCTCTGGCTTATTTCTCTTAGCATAATATTTTGAGGTTTGTCTATGTTTCAGTACCCTGTTTCTTTTTATTGCTGAATACTATTTCATTTTATACACACATTTTGTCATTTAAAGAAGGACCTCACTTGGTTCTGCAGCTGGTGGTCGGTCTTTGGTTCAGCTTTGGGAATCATTGCAGTGGAGCTGGGTGTGCCCCCAGGCAATCTGATAACTTGTCAGAGCAGGTTCTGGAGAGTGCCAGACCCCAGTTGTCCCTTGGGTGTGACAGACCTTCAGAGATAGGCCTAACAGTGGATGACCAGGGTGTGTTCAGCCTAGCAGGACAAGTATCAGGACAGCGATAGAGACCCAGGTAAACCCAGTGAAATGAGGGTATAACAACAGTGTTGTTCTCATAGCATTGTTGTTTAAATTAAATAAAGTAATTAATTTGTAGTAAGTGGTATAGGGCACAGAGAGAGTACAGTGAAACCAAAAGTGGCCATGATTTTCATTGCTTTTCCAGAAAATGGGTAGTATGCAGCTGGAATCTGGCACGGCTGGTGGGTAACTTATGTAGACAAAGGGAAATGCTCTCAGCAGGGCCAGCCACTGTTCCAGGATTCTATAGCATTTTCAAGAGAATTTATGAGAATAAGACATGGCCCCTGGCGAGGGAGAAACAGGACACCCAGTTTCCAACATAAGACGCTTAATCCTAGCAATAAGGCAGGAGTCTTGTTTTAAAATGGAACATATTGACAGAATAAAAGCAGTCACAAGGCTGAACTAATCAGTATCCGAATTGCTTGTCTGATTTCCCTACCAGGTTGTGAGTACAGGGAGGGTAGGGTTTATATCTGTCTATTTCCCTGCTGTGTTCCTAGCACATGGTATAGAGTATGCACTCAATAAATATCTTTTCATGGATGGAAGGATGGATGCTGTGTTTCCTATCTAATGCCTCAGGACTGATTCATATTTTCGGAATCAGTTCCTCACACTGCTGGAGGAATATACTCTGCTATTAGAATATTTGTAAATCTGATTAAAAAATTCTCTAAAATGTGCACATTTTTGATCCAGCAATTCTAAGTATTTAACCTAAGGAAATCCCTAGAGGATCATCAAGAACATTAATTGTGACATTATTTAGAATAGTGAAAACAGTGGAAATAATCCCGTCCAACAAAAAGGGATTAGTTAGCTATATTATAATACTTATATTCAATAGAGTGTTTCAAAGCCATAAAAATAATGAAGTTTGTTTAATAACATGAAAACTGATCAAATTATGCAGTTAGTGAAAAAACAAGTTACACAACATTTTTACATAATGCTACTCTGTGTGTGTTCGTGAATATAATACTGGAAAGATTTATCTTTGCTTCTGCTCTAAGTGATTACAAGTTATTTTATTTTCAAGCTTTTTTGAGTTGTTTCTGAAATTTCCAGTGTCTTTACTTTGAACTTGTGGTAACAACTTAGGTATTTGACCTCTAGAGTCTGGACCTGCATGGGGTATTGAGTGGCTACCGCTATGCAGATTAGAAAGCTGCAGGGAAGGGCTGGAAACACCATTAGGCAGGGCTTCTGCAACATTCTAAGGATGGGACATGCTGTTCTTGCAGGATAGAGGATGTTGTCCACCATCTTTCGTGTTGTGTCCTCTTTCCTCTCAGACCAAATGTTAGCATTAAATACCTTTCAGCCTGTAGTAGCTTTGATCTACAGGGAGACTGGATCCATGTTCTGACCTCCTAACTCCTGAGATAATCAGTAACAGATTAGTTTCAAAAAGATAAATTTAAACCTTGTATAGGATGAATTGACCATACAAATTAATTCTGTCCTGTGTTCCGGAAGATTAAAAGAAGAAAGTCTGGGCTGAAAAAGTGCAAATGGAATAAGTACTTCTATTTAATGGGAAACAAGATGACGTCTCTTTAGGACTGGCTTTTTATATTTTCAGTTAACTGATTATAAGTACCCTCTTGTCCAGGCCTGAGATTTTGTTCCCCAGCCAAGAGGGTCTGTCTGGCTTCCACTTGTTTGGGGTTAGGCTCTCCCCAGAGGCTCCTGTGCTTTTTATAGCAGTACATGACTCCTACAGTTCCTCCAGAATTCCTCAACTTGATAGCACCCTAGGGGGGAACATGATTTACATTTATTTTGGGAACTCCATAGAACCTGCAAAGCAACAGTGGTGATGTGTTGTGGAGAGTGCTTTAAAGGGGAAGGATAGGTGCTCAAGGGAATAACCTCCATGACTTCTCTGAAAGTAAATGTTAGATTTGAGTCATCTTCGTGGTTGCCTCTACCAATCACCAGTGCAGTCCCTTGGAATGGCTAACCTTTCACTGAGTGTTTGTTATGGGTCTAGCATCGTGCTAAATGTTTTACATGACATATTTGAGTTCTCCAGGGAAACAGAACCAATAGAGAGAGAGAAGGAGAGAAAGAGACAGAGAGAAAGAGTGTGTGTGTGTGTGTGTGTGTGTGTGTGTGTGTGTGTGAGAGAGAGAGAGAGAGAGAGAGAATGGGGGAGAGACAGAGAAATAGAGATTTACTGTAAGGATTGACTTACATGATTATGGAGGCTAAGAAATCTCAAGGACTGCATTTGGCAAGCTGGAGACCCAGGAGAGTCGATGTGTAGTTCCAGCCTGAGTCTGAAGGTCTGGGAACTAGGGCAGCCAGTTGTGTAAGTTCTAATAAAAAAGCTGGCAGGCCTGAGACCCAAGAAGAGCCAATGTTTCAGTGCTATGGAGTGAAACTTGGAAAAGACTAATATTCTAGCTCCTGCAGTCAAACAGGAGAAGTGTCCTCTTACGCGTAGGAAAGTTAGCCTTTTTGTTCTGTTCAGGCCTTCAACTGATTGAATCAGGTCCACCCACATTAGGGAGAGCAATCTTCTTTACTGGATCTCCTGATTCAAATGTTAATTTCATCCAAAAACATCCTCACAGATAAACTCAGAATACTGTTTGAGCAAATGTTTGGGTACTTTGTGGCCTTGTCAACTTGACAAAATAAACCATCACACATGGATTATATAATTTAACTTACACAATCATCTTGCAAGGTTATCCCTGTTTTCATTCCTGTTTTACAGATGATGAAACTAAACCTTAGAATATTTATAGTTAGGATTCAAACCTAAGAAACTGATTCTGGGGGCCACATCCTTAACCATCATGCTATAATAAATGCTTTAAAATTGATTACTTACCAACTTCTCATATATAAATTTAACAAAAATATAATCACTAATGATAGATTATATTAGACATTCATTAATACCTATATAATGACTAAATAAATGTACTGTTAACACCTTACTCCTTCCCTCAATAAATTCGTGCTTTGCACATTTCTCTTTACTCTGAGAGAGTATTACTGAGCGAAAATGCGTGAGTCTGGTAGAGAACTCAGTTTCTCTTTCTTAATGAGTGTCCTAGGTCATATGGTTGCATTTTAGGAAGAAATAAATTGGTACATTAAGGTGTGGAGGCAGTAAGGACTCTCAGCATTGAGATATTTGTGTTGTGAAGAGATTATGTAACCAGTTCATGGAAATTAGATTATTGGAAATAAGTGAAATCATTTCCTAGGGATTGTCTTGAGCGGATTTGGATGAGGTTAGAGTCAGCTAAGCTCATTCCAGAATCTCAGGAGTAATGGCTCTCTAGGTTGATCGTTAGTAGTAACTGATATGTCTTGGAAATATGCTATGCAAATCAAATCCTCTTTTCCTATTGATTTTTATGCTTCTCTAAGATATCCTTCAGTGGACATTACTGTATTCTCGCCCTTCTCCGCTCAGTTTTTGTCTTTGAAATAAGTGCCTACATGTAGGCATAGAGTGCTCTGCATTTGAAGAGTTGCTTTGGAAAAGCAAATTTACCCTCACAGTTTATTACAAGTTGAGTTTTTATAAATTAGAAATTTCCTTAAATCAGGGCACATCTGGATTTATAAGAAAGCATGGGAGAGACTTCTCTATTAAGGTGATGATATATGTTTTAATATGCCATCTATCCAACTAGTTAATACTTCGTTGACTAGGTTTGGTTGATTTTCAATACTTTGAAAAGTATGAAGAGAACAATAAAGTTATTTCAATTTGGAAGTAGGGAAAAGCGAAAAATAAGCTGATAATCTTGTTGAAATATTAACATAATTAGGATTGACTCAGCTGAGAGGAACTTGGGGCTTTAGGGGCCAGGCTGGAGGAAAAAGGCTGGCCTGATCCTGGGTAAAAGTTCATTTTGTCCAAGTGGTAACTTCAGGCTAGAATAAGACCCATGTTCATCATTTAAGGGAATTCAATGCAGGCAAATTTTTTTATGTGTGAGAAACCAATCTCATTCATGCTAGTTCAAGGAAAGGAGAGTTTTGAAAGTTTACAGGGGCACTTCACAAAAATGAAACACAGTATACACCTTGTGTCAAAAATTGTAAATTTTGCTTAAAAAGTTCTAAGGATAGAATTTCCTCTTCTGTCTGTTTTTATCTCTCTCTCTGGCTGTATAAAAGATGTTAATAGGCTTTCTCTGGCATTTAACTTTCTGAGATAACTTCTCAGTAAGAACACGACTGAGAATGACCATTCTATCCCCAATTCCGTGTAACCTTCAGTGTAAATATTCGCTAGTCTCTGATCACAGATTTTTCTTTTCTTTGTTCAAACTTTCAAGGCAGAACATTAGTTATTAGCCAGTTAGTAGGCTGGCTTTCCTTGTATTGGCTTTTTTTTGTGTGTGTGAAGTTGGCTGTGACTTGCAGTGGATCATATGCTATAATAAAACACACCTACCTTGACTCACCCCTTCAACAGGGGCTGGTGAGTGGAGGGATAAATTTCTCTGAGAGGAGATTGCAGGGTTACCCGTATCACAAAATTATGTACCACAGTGAGTTCCAGCAGGGCCTCCTCAAAGAGTGGTATTCCTCTGAATCACAAGGTGTCATGTGTCTGGGAGCTCAAGAGACAGGATTCATTTCTCAGAAGAAAGGGATTGGTGTATGTATGGGCAAAGCTCCAACCCGGTAAGCTCGGGTTCAGTACAGAATCCCAATATCAGAAAGGGAATAGGGGTGCAAATCAGGAACCAAGGTGGAGGTTCTGTCACATGGGGGACCGACAAGATATGGGTTCTAAGAAGGCTTATAACTTAGAACCATGACTCCAAAATCCACGGGATGCATAAAAATCACCCTGAGGTACTTAATTTCAGGGCACCCACTGAGATCTAGTAATCTGCTGAGGGAATTCTTTTAACAAGATCACATAGTGAATATGACACAGGGTCAGGTTTGGAAATTTCTGACTTATTTGGCCATCTGCCATCTACACACACCAGATTCTGAGCCAACCTACAGAAACAAGGGCCTTCACCTTCTCTCTTCCGGTCTGAGGCTCTTTATATCCTGCTGCTGCCATTATAGTTGATGTCACCGCAGAACTCTCTTATGTCAGAGAAGTAAGGTTTGTCTTGGTGTGACTATTGGCATTTATGCCAGATGATCTGGATAGGCTGGACTGTAGTGGAAATCTTAAGAGATTGAATTTTGAATTTCTGTGTCCATAAGAACTGAGACAGAAAAGGTTAGACTTACTTTTTTATTTTTTTCAATGCTGTAAAGCAACATTGAAGCTTTGTTGATGTCATATGTCCGTGCTGGGTCTTCTGGGAACCCTACTATGCATTTCCCTAACTCCAGGACCCAAGCTAGTTGCTGAGGCAGAGGGAAAGGAGAGCATGGCAAAAAAATGCCCTGGGTAAAGCTATTATCTCACAGTGACACACATCAGTACCGTCTATGTTTTATTGGCCAAATAAAGCCCTAATATCATGTTGGCAGGGACATAAAATCCTAAGATAGGCCTGGAAGAAGAAACCCATTCCTAAGGTCTAGCACAAAGACCTTTGACTTATTTTCTACTGTGTCTCCAGTGTCTAGAATGTTGTCTGGCACATGATAGGTATTTAAAATATGTATTGAATAAACAACAAATATACAAGAAAAAAATGATAATTTATATTCCACTCAGGGTTCACCTTGGTTCTGAGACACAAGGTTCATTTCCTAGAACATTTTAGGAAATAACCCCAGAAGGGACTATGTTTGTGAAAATTGCCTTTAATACAGATTATGAATGAGTGGAAAGCCCTTGGCTCGAGGAGACAAATTAGATAGGGGCTGCATTTGAGTGCCAAGTTGTGTTTTATATTGGTGTAGGGAGCATTTTTTCATGTTTCTACAAAGAGTGTTTGAAAGGTCAGTCTGAACAATTGTCTGACTCTCAGAATATTAAAGGGTGAGGTGCAGGGCTCATTAGTGGATTTCACAACAGATCTGAGAGTAAAACTACCAAATTGACCATTAACTTTGCAGACAGATGTTAAGGGGATCCTGTTTTAACCAAAATTATGGCTCTTCTTGGGGTTACCATTGGTTCTTCTGTGAAATGGCCAAAAGACACTTAAATGGCTATCCTGGGAGACTTGGCTCCCAAATCTGTAGACACATTGAGATTAATGGCCAATTCCGTCTCCCTGCTTTGTCCTCAATAAGCATGTGTACTCAGACCCACTTCATGCCAAGAGAACAAATGTTTGCAAGTGCCCTTTCTATTTCTGGGAAATCTAAAATCTGCCCATAATTTGGCTAATTTGTAGTTGATCATGGGGAAGATAATGAGTAGGGAAAATTGAGGGAGCAGGGGACAAGGTTGCTAGGAAACAGATTCTCTTCTCACATCCAAACAAATAAACTAAAGAAATGGTGTTAATGAGCCCAGTTACAGACAGTCTCAGTTCTGAGGAAACTGAGATACAGAAGTAGCGTTACCATGAAAAAGCATTGGGCAGAGGCAAAGGCTCTGGGGAAGGGAGTGGAGCATGGTGTTTCAGCACATGGATTTTGTAATGAGATAGACTATAAAAGAAGGCAAATACTAGGCTAATTTATTAGAACAGATTTGCTGATTAAATGAAGTAAGGAAGTTTATGGAAAGGGCTTAGCACAATATCTACATAGAGTAGGTGGTTAGTAAATACCATAATTTTCTTGATTTCCTGTTCTAGCTCTTCTGACTGCAGCATTTTCTTTTACTAGTTCAGATAATTTTTGAATCTTCATTGTGAATGAAGATGACGAATGATGCAAATTCTTATTCCACATCCTCTACAGAGATTGTTGTGAGGGGAGATGTATGTAAACACTTTCTAAGCTTAAAGGAATTTTATTCTATGAAGGACTTTCCTCATCATGATGCTGAACAGCCACTCCAAGGACCCAAGGAGTAATTTTACACAGATGGTTAGGACTCCTTCTCTGCTGCTTCCTCCTTTCTCTGCACCTGAAATTTCAATCATCTTAGCAGCTGTGAACTCTGATCTCCATTTCCTCAATCCAGGAAAACTGCTGTTGTCTGCTTGACTCTATTTCTCTGCATCGGAATTTAGAACATGCCCTCAAGAAGAAAGCATTTCATGTGTCAAATTGGCTGTGCTTAGGGATACCCATAGGATACTATTTCTGGATATGTCTGTGAGGCTATTTCTGGAGGAGATTAGCATTTAAATCAGTGGACTGAGTAAGGAAGATTGCCCTCACTATTGTGGACAGGCATAATCCAGTTATTAAAAGACCAAATAGAACAAAAAGATGGGAAAAGATCAAATTCAGTCTGAGCTGGGACATCCATCAGACATTGGTGTTCTTGGTTCTTGGGCCTTCAGACCAGTGCTCATGTCATTGGCTCCCTTGGTTCTCAGGCCTTTGGACTCGGAGTGAATTATAGCACCAGCTTTCCCGGTTTCCAGCTTTCAAATGGCAGATCATTGGACTTCTTGGCCTCCATAACCACATAAGCCAATTGCCATAATAAGCATCATCTCTCTATCTACCTATTTATCCATCCATCCATCCATCCATCCATCCATCCATCCATCCATCCATCCATCCATCCATCCATCCATCCAGTTGACTCTGTTTCTCTTAAGAACTTTAACACAGAGGGTTTTACCTCATGTGCTTCCCTTCTGTCAAGGATCATAGCCTGACATTAATCATTGTCCAGTGCCTAAGAACATTATTTTATATATTGTTTTTGGCATGTACAGCAGAGGTTAAGTCTGATACTTCCTACTTCATCATAACTGGAACTAAAAATTATCCTAGCTTTCTCAAAGCTTTTACTTTATTCTGCTTGGTGTGACAACAAATAAAATATCCTTCAAGTAAACTGACAAATCAATAAGATAATTATAAATTGGGCTATGTCCTATGAATAAAAACAACAAACAAAAAATGGCACTGAAATAGAGATTGCAGGATGGGGAGGGAGGGCAGGATTTTGGATATGATAATGCTTTGAAGAGGTTTAACTTGAAATCCAAATAATGAGTTGAGTCTTCCTTGTATGAAGCAGAGAGAGGAGTGGAGAACAAAAGAACATTCTGTGGAAATATAGATTCTGAAGAAATATCACTTGCCAAAATTCATGCCACACAAACTAGAACTAGAATATTATATTTACTCTGAATGTTGTGAAAATTTTTTTTTTTTTTTTTTTTTTGAGATGGGGTCTTGCTCTGTCACCCAGGCTGGAAGGAAATAGCATGATCAAAACTCACTGCAACTTTGAACTTCTGGGCTCAAGTAATGAGTGCTGTGATTTTAAATAGATAACTCATTGTAACTGCTATTCAATAGGAGACATCTGGAGACCTTCAAAGGAGATAGAAATAAAGAGATCAAGACCATGCCTAGGGGCTGTATGTGGGACAGAGTTTGGAGGTATGCTATCATGTGTGCTAACTTCAAATACCTGAAGGGCTGTTATGGAGAGGGTAGGCAATTCTAGAGCGTGGATTGGCAAACTACAGCCTGGGAACTAAATCCAGCTACATAATCTTCAAACTAATGGAGAGCTACCACAGAGATTTTTTTGTATTTTAAAATGACTACATTTTAAATGTTATATTACGAAGTACATAATAGCCTAAATTTTGTCTCCTGGCCCACAAAACTGAAAATATTTATTATCAAGCCATTTAAGAAAAAAAGTTTGCTGACCTCTGCTCTAGGTCTGTACAATAATTTAATTTGCTGTAGCAAAAGAAATGACTAGCCAATCTGCAATACAATTTCCCTAAGGCAAAGGTAATTTCCTGCGTGGGGAACTGGAGGGACCTTCCTCATAGGTCCCTCCACCCCTGCTCTCTCACTAGACAGTTTTCTCCAGTTCAGCCATGCACAGAGGACTGACATTTAGTTTCTTGAGAAAAACGCAGAGGCACTGGGCCAGCTGGCTAAGTATTTGACTCCGTGGAATTGGATGGTTTTTTTATTTGGTTGAGACAATCTTGTGATTTAAAAACACACAATTAGTGACTAGATCCAAATTGATAGATTGTTTTACTGAGCTTATTTATCCCCCCAGCCTCTCCTCAATTGGATTTAAGCATAGACAAAGTCCTTGAATAACAGCTTAGTGACCCAAATTAATCTGTGATAGGTCACCAACTAGTAGGGAAGACTAGATTATAAACTAGACCAGTTCCTCAGGAACTAGGCTATGGGATGAGGTACTTCAGAAGGAAAACACTTGTTTCAGAGTAGTATTCCCTAGCAAAAACCACACAAGTGATGGAATGTCCTGGCATATGGTACATACTTCATTCATTTGTGTATTTATGCAACAAGGAACTCACAGCCCAAAGAGGATACAGGTATAAATAATAGTGAGTGTGTGGAATATATATTTAGTTTGTATAGGTTTGCAGGTGTCTCCAGAGTGCTATAAAACTTACAGGACAAGCATGTAGCTTGGCTTTGAGGGAGGCCAAAACAGTTTTCTGGAGGAGATGGTACCTGGGGATCTTACAGAATGGTTAGAGGTTATTCAGATGAAAGGATGAGGGGAAGATACATGAGTAGAATGATTTAGGAAGAGCCATGAAGAAACTTGGTGTTCTGAGTAGATCAGAGTGCTGAGAAATGATGCTGGAGAGTCAAAAATGGCAGGGCCATGCTATGCTAAGGAATTTGAATATTATCCTGAGGACAATCGGAAGCTAACAAGATATATTAACAGTGACAAGATTATATTTGAATTTTTAGAAAGACTGTTCTGATAGTACAACAAGGAGTTGGGTGGAATGACTTACTCAGACTGGGGCTTGGGGGCTATGTTAAGATTGCTGTTGCTGTTATCTAAGTGATAGATGACAGTGATGTAGGCAATAGAAAGGGTGACGGGGAGAGAACGATGAAGTACCAAGGAGATCAAATGAACAAGATTAACTGTTGCTGGGATGTATGCAGCAAATGAGGAAAGAGAAGTCAAGAATTCATGCTGACCTCCTTGGTACTTCATCTTCCTTTCCCCATCACCCTTGCTACTGCATACATCACTGGTATCCATGTAATAGACTGAATAAAGAAAATATGGTATACACACCTGGGAATACTATGCAGCCATAAAAAGGAATGAGATCAGTCAGGCATGGTGGCTCACTCCTGTAATCCCAGCACTTTGGGAGGCCAAGGTGGGTGGATCACTTGAGGTCAGGAGTTCAAGACCAGCCTGGCCAACATGGTGAAACCCCATCTCTACTAAAAATACAAAAGATTAGCCAGTTGTGGTGGTGTATGCCTGTAATCCCAGCTACTCGGGAGGCTGAGGCAGGAGAATCCCTTGAACCCAGGAGGTGGAGGTTGTAGTGAGCCAAGATTGCACCATTGTAGTCCAGCCTCAGCAACGAGAGCAAAACTCCATCTCGAAAGGAATGAGATCATGTCCGTTACAGGGACATGGATGGAGCTGGAAGCCATTATCTTCAGCAAACTAAAGCATGGACAGAAAATCAAATACTGCATGTTCTCACTTATAAGTGGGAGCTGAATGATGAGAACACATGAACACAGGGAGGGGAACAACACACACTGGGGCCTGTCAGAGGGTAATGGGTGGGAGGAGGGAGAGTATCAGGAAGAATAGCTAATGGATGCTGGGCTTAACACTTTGGTGATGGGATAGTCTGTGTAGCTAATCACCATAGCATATGTTTAGCTATGTAACAAACCTGTACATCCTGTACATGTACCCCTGAACTTAAAAGTTAGAAATAATAAAAAATACCATTCAATCTATATGAAATGAAACAAGCATAACAGGAGAGATACGAAAATAATTAAAACCAAGGGAAGGGAAATTTGCAATATAAAACAGTACTGAGCACTATTGGGGGTTTGACTTGGGAATCAGGGAAGGGTCAGTGGAATAAGTGGTATTTGAAATAAGGAAGAGTTTTCATAGAGGAGAGTTGGCTGTGTCTCTTATGAGGAGGTTGAAAGTGTTAGCAAATGCTTGAAAGAGAGCAGTGTGTGTAGGGGAATCATCCTTTCAAAGGTAGGTAAGTGCTTGCAGTTCACAGTAATTATTGTCATCTTTCCTCTCATTTGACTGTGGCAATATTCTCATTCAAAGGTCTTGGGTAAGTAGCATGATTTCATTTTCAGAGGCTCTTGGGTAAAATGATGCTTCCAAACTCCCCACTTTGTAAGGGAAACCATGGCTTGAACCCTATATGATACTTAAGTATAATAAAGCAACATGAAACTAGATCCAAATGGAAAGGTCAGGCACGTGCTGCTCAGGTACGAACCTGGACAAAAATAGCTCTCAAACAAGAGACCTACTAACAATAGAAGACAGTCTTGCTTGCACTGTATATCCCAGAAGGTTGAAAGCTGAAATTTGGATAGCAGACTGGGCATTTTAGGGAAAACTGCAAGAACACTGAACCAGAACCAACCAACACCAATGAGGTGGGTGGGAGTGACCTTTATTCTCTTACTCCTGGGAAGTTGTAACTTGCATGTAGCCATTTGGAAAGCATGTACCATACATCCAGGTATTTTTTAGTCCAAACTTCTAAGACAAAGCTTTAAAGTTGGAAGAACTCTCAGCAGCCATCTTACTCGACACTTTCCAAAGAGTTATCTACAAAATGAGAATTCTACTGGGTGTTAGTAGGTAATATACAGAACAAAAAAAAGGAGGGTTTTTGGTCAAATAGCTTTGAAAAACTCTGGATAAACAGATATAAATATGTTTTTAAATAAATGCTTTATTTTAGAATAGTTTTACATTTACAAAAATATTGGAAAAAAATAGTACGGAGTTTCCATACATCACAACCAGTTTTCTCTGTTATTAACATCTGACATTAGTCTGATACATTTGTTGTAATTAATGAACTGATATGGATACATCATTATTCATTACAGTTTATGCTTTATCCAGATTTTCTTAGTTTTTATTTTTTTTATTTTTTTGTCCTGATGTCTTTTTTTGTTCCAGGACCCCATTCACTATAGCACATTACGTTAAGATGCCATGTTTCTTGAGGCTCTTCTTGGCTACTGTAATTTATCAGGCTTTCCTTGTTTCAGATAACCTTGAAAGTTTTTAACAGTACTGGTCAAGTATTTTGTAGAATGACTCTCTAGTGAAATTTGTCTAATACTTTTCTCACAATTAGACTGGAATTATGACTTTTTTGGGAGTAAGACCATGTAGATAAAGTGCTATTCTCATTACATCATATTAAGGCTATATACTATCAGGATGACTTAACCATTGTTGGAGTTAATCTTGGTTAACTGGCTTTGGTAGTGTTTGCTAATTTTCCCCACTTTAGAGTTACTCTTGTTTTTCCTGCACTGCTGTAATTTTTGGAAGGAAGTCACTATGTGCAGCTGATATATAATGTGTGGAAAGTTATTTTCTGTCTCCGTGGGGCAGAGTATCTACATAAAGCATTTGGAATTTTTCAGCATGGGAGATTTGCCTATTCGCTTCCATTTATTAATTTAATCATTTATTTATATCAATATAGACTCATAGATATTTACTTTATACATTGGGTTATAATTCAATATAATTTTATTGTGGTGCTCAAATTATTCCATCTTTGGCCACTAGGAGCCTAAGTTTCTTCCTATGTTCTTTTGACATACTTTCATCATTGTGGTTTTTTATTTGTTTTTTTTTGTTTTTGTTTTGTTTTGTTCATTTTAGCATGTGCATAGTTTATGACATAAGATGTTTCAGGCTAATTTTGTATATTTTCTGCTCTAGTACTAAAATCAGATATTTTCCAAGGAGTCTGTTTTTTAATATATGAATAGTATTAGAAACCAAGACTTGGGGCTATATATGCTTTTTACAACTTGTGTGCCACTGCCTCTAGGAACTCTCAGCTGACAGATAAAAAGAAGTATATGTTTGTATTAATTGATGTATGTGCACCTATCTATAAATATTTCTGTATGTAACATCTGTATATATACTAAGCAAAACATAATTTCACACTGATGTCTCCAACTCTAATCCTTCACCCCACACAACATTTTAGCCTTCCCCTTGCTTGTCTGTAGTTTCCAGCTTCAGCAGTGAAAACCTGGTTTCCATCATCTCTCATCCAATTAGTTAATTGCTGAATTCCAGTATATATGCTTAGAGGTTTCAGACTTGACTTCCACTCCCTGGGAAAAAAAACTTTATCAACTAGAGTATAGTGTTTATGTATAATTTCTTTTGTCTTTGGTCTTATAGATTCCACTAATTTCTAATGTTAGTTTTATCCTACTCCTTTGAATGAGGCTGCTTTATGCATTTGTACTACAGTCTTTTGCTATATTTTGCGTTCCATCCTGGGATTCCCGTACTTCCTAATTTTTAAAAAAATTTTGCATGCCTAACATATACCCCAATTCCAGACATCTAGAAGGGAAGCAGGTGTTCAATATACACCATATTGTTTGCAGGAGTAGTTAAGGCAAAGTGAGCCACTCTTATCAGTGCTTGGAATGGTGGAAACTCTTCTTACATCCAGGTTCCCAGATGCTAGCAGAAGAGCAACCTTGCAAGCAGGTTTTCCTACGGTTAATAGTCTCAGGCCTACTATGTTAACTCTTATGTACATTATATAATGAAATCACACAGCACACAGTCTTTTTCAGACTGGTAGCTTTCATTTAGCAATATGCATTTAAGATTCATCTGTATCTTTAAGTGGTTTGATAGTTTATTCATTTTTATCATTGAATAATATTCCATTGTTTGGGCATACCAGTTGGTTTATCGATGCAGCTAATAAATGTCTTGATTGATTCCAGTTTTTGAAGATTATTAATAAAGCTGCCCTAAACATCTGTGTGCAGGCTTTTGTGAGGACATAAATAGTCAAATCAGTTGGATATGTAGAAGTGTGGTTGCTTGACACTGTGGTATGACTATATTCAGCCTCATGGGAGACTGCCAAACTGTCTTCCAAAGTGCATTCCCACTAGCAATAAATGAGAGTATCTGTTGCATGTCATCCTTGTTGGCAATTTATTGTCACGATTTTTTATTTTTTCCTTTTTAAAAGATTTCAGCTATTCTAATAGGTATGTGGTAGTATCTTATTGTTGTTTTAATTTTATTTCCTTAATGACATATAACGTTAACATCTTGTATCATTTGGTGAAGTGTCTATTCACATCATTTGTGCATTTTTAAATTAGTTTCTTTTTTTAATTGAGTTTTAAAAGCTCTTCGTATATTTTAGATACAAGTTTCTTATCAGATATACATTTGCGAATATATTCTGCTAGTCTATTTCTTGTCTTTTTGCTATCTTAACAATGTATTTCATGGAGCAGAAGTTTTTAGTTTAAGTAAAGACCAACTTGCCAATGTTTATCTTTTATGGATTGTGCTTTTTGTGTTGTATTTAAAAACTCATTACCAAATTCAAGTTTTCCTATATTTTCTCCTATGATTTCTTCTGGAAGTTGTATAGTTTTGCTTTTACATTTATGTGATGCATTTTGAGTTAATTCTTGTATAAGATATGAGATCTGTGGATAGGCTTTTTTTTGCATATGGATGTCCAATTGTTTTAGCACCATTTATTGAAAATACTACCATTTCTCCATTTAATTGACTTTGTGCCTTTGTCAAAAATTAATTCACAAGTGCCGGATATGGTGGCTCATGCCTATAATTCCAGCAATTTGGGAGGCCAAGGCAGGCATATAATTTGAGATCAGGAGTTTGAGACCAGCTGGCCAAACCCTCTACTACAAACGTGTAGTAGAGACATGGTACAACCCTGTCTCTACTACACGTACAAAAATTAGCTGGGTGTGGTGGTGCATGCCTGTAATCCAGCTATTTGGGAGGCTGATGCAGGATAATTGCTGGAACCCAGGAGGCAGAGGTTGCAGTGAACAAAGATTGTGCCACTGCACTCCAACCTGAGTGACAGAGTGAGACTCTATCTCAAAAAAAAAAAAAAAAAAAAAAGTCACAATATTTGTGCAGGTCTATTTCTGGGATCTTCATTCTGTTACATTGATTTATGTTTATTTTCTTTCACCACTACCACACTATCTTGATTATTATAGCTTTATAGTAAGTCTTAAAATTGGGTAATGTAAGTCTTCAAACTTTGTTCTTCTTCCATTTTATTTCAGTTATTTAAGGTCGGTTAGCTTTTCATGTAAACGTTAGAGTTTATTGATACCTGCAAAATGGCTTACATAAATATGTTTTTATTTCAGGACTTCTCGGAACCATTAGTGTTCAAATATGAATTATGAATAACCAAGAAAGATAAATACTTTGTAGCACTTTCCAAACTTATATGAATCTGAAATTCTATTTTATTTCTGGGCCTGTATTGCATGACTCCAGAGATGTTGCCCTTAATTTGACAAAATGAAACAATGAATCTCACTGAGAAAATGGTATCTTGCTAGGTTAATAATTTGATGAGGATCAAGGACTGAACTAAACACTTATTACTTTATTTTGTGGCTATGAATATATTTCAGTCACATCTGTCTGTGGCATATATCTTCACATATATCTCAGATAATCTTATAGTTAGTTACAAGCTCAGAGAAGCGTAACATAGATATTATCTGGCTTGAAAGATTTCAGTGATGGCCGGGCGCGGTGGCTCAAGCCTGTAATCCCAGCACTTTGGGAGGCCGAGGCGGGTGGATCACGAGGTCAGGAGATCGAGACCATCCTGGCTAACATGGTGAAACCCCGTCTCTACTAAAAATACAAAAAAACTAGCCGGGCGTGGTGGCGGGCGCCTGTAGTCCCAGCTACTCGGAGGCTGAGGCAGGAGAATGGCGTGAACCTGGGAGGCGGAGCTTGCAGTGAGCCGAGACCGCGCCACTGCACTCCAGCCTGGGCGACAGAGCAAGACTCCGTCTCAAAAAAAAAAAAAAGAAAGATTTCAGTGATTCATGATAGATGAATAGCTTTTCAACTAACTTAGGCTTTTAAAAATAGAGATTAAAAGTGATTATTTATTAAATACAGTTTTCTTCACATTTTGATGATGCAGCATTATGCACTTTAATATTAAGGATAATAGTAACATAATTCTTATTATCCCTTACTTCCAGTGTTCATTGGCACTCATCCAATAAACATAATGGAGTTGGGGGACATTCATTGAAAACTATAAAGCAGTGAATTGAACATATTGAAGTAGGTATGAAGTCCATCAATCTCATTGAGCTTTCATTGCCTTTAAAATGCATTCCCCTGACTCTTTTCACTTTCCTAAGGGTAATGGCACTGTTTTGTCACTCTGTTCACCTAAATAGAGCTGTACTAATGAGTGAATTAAAAGGCTTTCTTTAAGATGGTTAATATAAATGGCCTCTCAATTAAATGCTTCTTTTCTTCTGAACCTCCATCAACTTATTCAAGCACTTCTGAAAGGCCATTGAAGTCATCCTTGAGGTCCCCAGGCTAAGTGGTTACAGAAATGACAAGGTGTGTGCCTTTCTGATACCTTACCCTCTGCTTGATTTATGTCTTTTTATGGAAGTGGTAGGCAAGTCGAAAACATCACCAATGGATGGTTCTACTGGTGGACTGGTAAAATATCCAGATTATCAGTTTCTAATAATTTTGTGATCATGTGTTCTGTGGTGGGTTGAATAGTGCCTCCTAAAAAGAAATATCCAAATTTGGCTGAGTGTCGTGGCTCGCACCTGTAATCCCAGCACTTTGGGAGGCTGAGATGAATGGATCACTTGAGGCGAGGAGTTCGAGACTAGCCTGGCCAACGTGGTGAAACCCTGTCTCTACTAAAAATATAAAAATTAGCTGGACATGGTGGTGCATGCCTGCAGTCCCTGCTACTCAGGAGGCTGAGGCATGAGAATCATTTGGACTCTGGAGGTGGAGTTTGCAGTGAACTGAGATTGTGCCATTGAATTGCAGCCTCAGCAACAGAGTAAGACTCTCTCTCAAAAAAGAAAAAAAAAAAAAGAAAGAAAAAAGGAATATCCCAATTCTAACACTCATCCATATTGAATGTGACCTTACTTGGGATCTTGGCAGATGCTGTTAAGTTAATGATATCAAGATGAGATCATATTGGATCATCTAGGTAGTCCTTAAATCCAATGGCAAGTGTCCTCATAAGAGGAAAAGAGGAGAAGATACAAGAAGAGGAGAAGGCCATATGAAGATGGAGGCAGAGGGTAGAGTTATATTAGAGAGAGTCAAATGCCTGGAGCAACGGGAGCTGGAAGACGTAAGTAAGAAAGGATTCTTCCCTAGAGGCTTTGGAGGGAGCAGGGCCCAGCCAATACCTTGATCTTGAACTTCTCAAGTCTTCTTATTCTAGGACTATCAGATAATACATTTTTGTTGTTTTAAGCCACCAAATTTGTGATAATTTGCATATAACCTATGCACATCCTCCCGTATACTTTAAATCACCTCTAGAATATTTCTAATACAATATAAATGTTATGTAAATAGTTGTTATACTGTAGTGTTTTATTTGTATTATTTTTACTGCTTTATTATTTTTAATTAAAAAAATTTGAATATTTTCAATCCATGGTTGGTACAGAACCTGTGGATTAGGAGGGCCAGGACTGTGTTCAGAACTGGCCCTCCAGGTATTAGATACTTAACATAGAACTCCCATTGCAAGCCCTTTGGCAAATTGCAGGTGTCAGAGAAGACAAGAAATAGCCACTGGGGCACTTTTCAGAGCCCAAGGAGGCTTCACAATTAGACTAACAGCTTATAAGATAAGTTGAGTACAGCCAATTGAGAAGGATTGACCTAATTCTTCCTTTTTAATTACCTTAATTTTATGCATCAGGTAATTAATTGAATGACTTAGTGATTACAGCTGCTTTCTCTGTCTTCAGATAGGGATGAAAACAAATTGCCATCAGAAACATAGGTGGATGGGGGAAAAGGAGAGATTAGGGAATGGGTCAGAAATAGGAGTCTGTACAAACTCTATGCTCCATAGTGATACAAAAATCACTGTGGTCTTTTGCTTCTGAAGAATGTATATGTCTTCCTGGTAAGAGGAAAGGAAAGGGAATGCTCACAGATTCTAGGACTAGAGTTTAACTTTGACATTTTGGGCCAGATATTATTGCAGGAGGCAGCGGGGCTGTCATGTCCATCGTAGGATATTTAGCAGTGTCTTTGCCTCTGTCCACTAGATATCAGTTCTCCATTCCCCACAAGTTATTACAAATAAAAATGTTTTCAGACATTGCCAAATAACCCCCTGGGGTCTTCCCAGAGAGAGAAGATCATCCCCAGATGAGAACAACTGGACTAGACTGTTGATGAGGTTAACCATTGGTTACAGGGCTGCTTTATGCAGCTACACAAGCTGTGCAGTGACAATTTCACGGAGCACCATTCTCACAGACTTCAATATTGTTACTTACTTCAGATATTTAAAAATATCTGCAACCTAAGGGTTTGGCCTTTAATGTTGAGGCTTTGTAGGCTAAGAACATGTACTTTTCAATTTAAATGCAATGTAAAAAATTTGTGAAAGCTGTGTGCCCATCAGAATATCTGATAACTTTAACTTCTTAGAAGATGAGTCACTGGGATCACATTGATTTCTGCCAGTGTTCTTGCCTTCCTCCTCACTATTGCCTAGACCTTATTACAGGTTGAGCATCTGAAATTCACAAAATAAATCTGAAATGCTCCAAAATTCAACACTTTTTGAGTGCTAACATGATGTTCAAAGGAAATGCTTATTTTGTAGCTTTTCAGATTTCAGATTTTCAGATTTGGGATACTCAATCAGTACAGTGCACATATTCCAAAATCTGAAAAAAATCTGAAATCCAAAACACTTCTGGCCCCAACCATTTTGATAAAGGAATATTCAACCTGTATCATCAGTAACTGTGTCACCTCTGAAATCTTTATTTCAAATATCTTACTCCCTGATTGCCAACTTCTGTGCTTTTTGTCTTGATTCATCTAGTCCTCTCTCTACAACAATATTTTCACCCCAACTGGGTCTCCAATGCACTGACCTCACCATTTTACCCCTGACTATTCTTTTACCTACATTTGCCTTTGTACCCAGTTTAGACGCTCTTGTCCATCATGGCAATCATTCCCTTGTAAACATCCTCAATGACCTTGATTTTCTGGCCCTCTGATATGTTGGTATGGTTAAACCCAGTTCATATTGAATTTAATTATTTGCCTTGTCTGAACCTGAATTTAAACAGATGAGCATTTGTACCCAAATGAAAAACACACATATGGTAGGGTGACCAATTGCAGCTTGATTTCAAGATGTCAGACTTCAAATGAACCTCACACTGCCTAGAATTTTCATCCTGGTAAGTATGGTTTCTCCTTGTCGGGACAATTCTTTCATACTTACTCCCTCGGGTGTCTTACCACCATGTCCACTTATCTGATAACCTTGCCTGAACAAATAGAAGCAGGGGGGACTTTCTCATATACACATTATCAAATCCAGAATATACCATTGTTTGGATCCATTTTTTTTCCCCATATTTTCATTGCTTCTACCAAGAGTCAGTCTCCTGTGCTCTCTGTGCCAGAGACTGTAACTTCCTCAATGATTCACTTCTGTGGTTTCCCCTACCTCTGACAGCACAGCTTCTTCCTTTTAACCAAATTATTCCAATTGCATATGAACATACTGTGGATTCTCACATTTTACATTGCCCTCCCATGATCCACATTCTACTTCTTCATTATTCTATTTCTCTCTTCTTCTTCGTAGTAAAAAAGCTTAAAGGAGTGGTCTGTATTCATTGCATCAGGTTTCCTGTCTTCCATTGTTTCTTTAATCTACTCCAATCTTGCTTTTACCATCATTACTTCTCCAAAACCATTCCTGTGCATGATAATCCTGTTTGCCAAAACAGGTGGACATTTCTTTGAATTCTTTTTCACCATTTACTATTGACCTCTTCTTGAAGCTGTTCTTTCAGTTTCTAGAATACCACTCTCTCTTAATATTCCTCTTGCCTCTTTAATCATCATTTTTTGTCTTTTTGTTTGCTGGTTCTTTCTTCTCAATCCTACATTTAGTTGTTAGACTTCTCTACCTGTTGGTTCTGGATGATCTTCTCTGTCTACACTTTCACGTACAGTGACCTCATTCACTCCATGGCTTTAAATGCCAGACGGACAAAGATGGCCCTGAAATTTATAACTACAATACTATATTCTTTCCTGTGTTCCAGATTTATATATCCAGTTGACTCTTTACTATCTCTAATTGGATATATTATAGGTATGTCAAATTCACATTGTCAAAACAGTGTTTTAAAATTTTTCTTTTTTCTTCTTCCAGGTTCCTCTTCAACACTTTCTCATCTTAGTAATTGACACCCTCACCCACTCAGCTACTCAACCCAAGAACCCAGAAGTCAACCTTGATTTGTTACTTACTTTCATTCCCTGCCTATAATTCTTCAGCATGACTTTTCATTCTGTTTCTGAAATATATCTTATTTCCCTTGTCAAAAGGGAACAATACCAGACATTTATTAAAGTTGGCAAGACAGATTTTATTCAGACTACTTCAATGGGGGAGAGAGACACAGTATACCCTGAGCTCAACTCCAGCTAAGACAAAGGTGACAGAGGGTTTTAAAGGGAAAACAGAGAAAACACAAAGGAGCTCTGGGGAAGTGAAAAGGAGGAAATAATTAAAAAAAAAAGAGATTAGGGGAGCTGTGGAGCAATAGAAAATTACAGAGGGCAGTAAGTGAAGAATTACTGAAAATGGTTTGGGATTGTAGGTTGGAACAATGTATATTTCGTGGTTTGGTGGCACTGTGTGTCACTTTAAGGAACGTGGTATAGTGCAGGTGGCAGCCAGGCTAAAGTTTGGTCACGTCTCTTAGCACAATCTTTGGGCAGATCCTTTGTGCTGTGTGGAAGTTCATACGCTCTTCACTGTTACCACCTTGTCTGTCATCTATCATCTGGTCTTTTGAAAGGGTCTCTTCAGTGGTCTCCTTGCACCTGTTTTTGCCCAGTACAAACAAAATTGTGTGTTAACTATGGAAATGCAAGTCAAAACCACAATGATGTACCACTTCACACCCACTAGAATGGCTATAATAACAAATAAAAATAAAGACATAACAAGTGTTGGTGAGAATGTGGAGAAATTGGAACCTTTATACATTGCTGCTGGGAGTTAAAATGATACAGCTACTTGGAAAACAGCTCGGCAGTTTCTTAAACATAGAGTTACCATATGACCCAGCAGTTTCCTTCCTGGATAACTACCCAAGAGAAAGAAAACATATGTTCACACACATACACACACACACACACACACAGAGAGTACCCAAATGTTATTGTCTATTCATTATGGATCACAGAAGGGCTGTCTTTATTGCAGTCACTCAGGGATCTAGGATGACGAAGCCGCCACCAATTTCAACAATTGTTGATTGTTATTCTACAGGGAAAGCATCCTCTGGCAGATCTTGTATTAGCAGTTGATACTCCTTACTTCTACTCACAATTTAGAGGCTAGAACTAGTTATGTGTCCCCATCTAATTCAAGAACAAGGAAGTACAATCCTACATTGTGCTTGTGAGGTAGGAAACCAGAAATGGTCAGTGAACAGGTGAATGACTATTCAAGACCCACTCCAGGGCCTGAGACCTTGCTGTTCTCTCATCTTGGTATGATGTTGCTTCACCTCTGCGCAGAGCTGGCTCCTTTTCATCCTTTGGTTCTAGAATTTCCCTTAGAGAACGTCTGTGGTTAAGTCAGTTCCAAGCAGTGCCTTAATTTTGTCCCCATTTCTTTTGAGTTCTTTATCCCATCCTCCAATGTGTTGTTATAACCCTGCTTACATCATAATCTAAAATTATTTTGTATATTTCTTTGCTTATTTTTTATTGACTATTCTCCCTAGAATGTAAACTTTTTGAGGTTATAGTGTGTATTCTTCTCTTATTCAATTCCTGAATCTCCAACATTTAAAACAATGCCTAGCAAGCTCATAATAGAAAATCAATAAATATTCATTAAATAAATGAATGAATATGCTTTTTTGCCTTTCTAGTATTTTTCATGCTGTTCCTTCTTCCTTTCTCAGACACAATACTATGTATTATCTAATGTTCTAAGCTTAATGTCATCCTCTCCATAAACCCTTCCCCTAGTCACAGGGTAATTTTGAAGTGAACCATGCTCTCATAAAATTTTACCTATTCCTTGTTGGGTACCAGATAGTCTGCCTTGCATCTTTGTAGTTGTATGCATGACTCTCCACCATTTCCTATTCCACATCTTGGATTAGATTTATACAGCTTTAATACAAAGCTTATGAATGTTTTATGTCCCAGTACCAAGCCTATTCAACAAATATCTACCAACCAATTGTTCTAGGAAATATTCTAAATGCTGGAGATACAGTAGTGAACAGCTCTGGGGAGGCTTATTTGCTATGGAGGCACACAGAACAACAAACAAATAAATATATAACTAGAAGTGATAAGCACTTTGAATAAAATTAAAGTAGGATAAACGGGACAGACAGTGAAGGAGGAGTGGTTAATTTAAAAACGTAGGTCAGAGAAAGTTTTTCTGAGATGTGATACTTGAATAGAGCTCTGCATGAAATGAAGATGCAAGCCATCCATGCACCTGGGAGAAATATGTTACAGATAAGCCCAACAGCAAGTGCAAAGGCCATGATAAATAAGCCAGAAGAAGCCTAGTATAACTCATATGCATTGGAATGGGGGAGAAGGCAGAGAGTTGTTGGGACCACATTTTACTTTGTAGGCCATGCAGTGGGTCTGCGTTTTGTTTTAAATATGTTGGCATTCCATTAGTAGATTTTGAACAGATTAAGGTGGTTTAAAGCATCAAATCAACCATGAGGGTCTCCTCCATGGAGAATAGTCGGGAGTGGGGGCAGCAAGAGTAGAATAAAAAATAAAAATAAATAAAAATAAATAAATAAAAAAAAAACAGATAAGAAGCTATTTGATAGACCAGATGGGAAAGGAAGGTAGCTTGGATTAGAGTGGTAGTGCAGAAATGTTTTGAGAAGTGGTCAGAAGGTGAGAATGATATTCAGGGAGTCAAGGAAGAAAGTGTTTCAATAGTGAGGAGAATTAAAAAACATCAATGCTGCTGAGAAGTTGAACAAGAAGAGGATAAATAATTGATACCTGGAGGTCATTGGTGAGCTTGATGAGTGTGACTTTCCTGGAGCAATGGAAAGGAAGGCCTGAGTGAAGTGATTCCAAGAAAAGGTGGAATATGAGGACGTGGAGACAGAGAATATAGATTGATGCAATTTTGCTAGTAAAAAAGAAGCATATAAATGAGAGGGGATTATAAGGATTATAATGCAAAATGCATAATTACTTAAAGAATTAACATATTTTTTTAAAACAACACACAAAAGATAGGAAGAAATTTACTTATTTAGTCTTCTCTCTCCATTCCATTAACTTCTCCCTATACCCAGGGCAGAGAAAGACCTTCTGTATGTATGAGGGACAAGACGGACTCCGGGGAGATCAGTCAGGGCACTTTGCTTAAAGGCTCTAGAAGGAAGCACAGGAAAAGTGGTAGAAACGCACTGGGGCAAAGTCTCTCTTGTCCATTTTAGGATCTCTCTCTCTCTCTGTCTTGCCTATCCTTTCTTGGCTATGACACTGTTTTCTCCCATTTTGGGTTTCTGCCCAGTGCTTCTGAATTTTACTTTCCCGAAAGCCAGTTGTCCTGGCAAGAATGCCTTGTTGCAGATGGAAAAGGCAGGGGTAATCAAAATAATGAAAATGAAAGCTAAAACAAAGTCTAATTATTTTATGTAAAAAACATGAATTGATTCTGTTTTTTACCTACAATATTTTTCCTCATCAAAGAAATAAGACTTTAAAAAATGGAATCAGGTTATGGACCTAGAAGAAAAATGACAGAAAAACAAAAAGCAAACAAAAAATCACTTGACTGTTTTAGTGTATACCAGGGGTCAGCAAACTACAACCCACGGGCCAATCTGGCCTGCCATCTGTTTTTGTAAATAAAGCTTTATTGGAACACAGTCATGCTTATTTATTTTCATATTGTTGATGCCTGCTTTTGTGCTACAATGTCAGCATTGAGTAGTTGTGACAGAAAGTATATGGCTGTAAAAGCCTAAAATATTTACTATCTGGCCCTCTAGAGAAAATATTTGATGATCTCCTCATTTACACTAACATTTCTCAAAATGTGCCCTCAGTGACATTACCTCAGTGGGGTACCATGAGCACACAAGATTGGAAAATTTCAAATTAAATGAGGGTAAGCAAATTTATTCAATGTAGGACTCATGGAGGCTTACATGTGCCACTATGAATTATGAGTCTCTGAAAGGAAGACAGTGTTCTTTGTAGGTTTAAAGATAAGATCTTAGGGGAATTAGGAAGGGAATTTAGTTCTGAATTCTAAAAATGCCTAGATCCTGGCCTGGAAGACACCTCTTCTTTTCACAGAATTCTGGTTAAGTAAAATCTATAAGGAAAAATGGAGTGAGAACAAACATACCATTTTATTAATAGTTCTTCAAGTAGCCAATGCCCCAATATAGGGCTCCCATGTAAATGATCATGTTGAAACACACAATATGTAACTTAAGGCATACAAGTGGCTTCCTATCTTCCCCTAGTTTAAATCTTTAAATATTACCATCTCACGCCAGGCTCATGGATAAAGGAAGCTGAGTAAATGAATGGAGCGCAATATGGCAGATCTTAGGTCTTCACCGGCTTTGGTCTAACTTATGTGTCTGAGGAGGGAGAAAGAAGAGATGACAATCAGTCACACTTGCACAGAAACAGCAGTGTAAATGGAAGTGTGGGACAGCACTGCAGCTTTGTTTATGCCTTTAAGACACAGTGATTGCATACAATCATAATAACAGTCCAGTCACTATCCCAAAACTCTGAGTAATATAATATACAATTCTTCCTTCTTTACTGCTGTCAGACAATTAAAAGGCATTAGCAAAAGTGCCCCGGCACGGTAACAGGATGCTGTAGTATGTTCTTTCCCTACAGTTTGCTGGCGTTCCCCAACTTATCTGACTTCAATATCCTTTGCTTTTCACAGAACTCATAGTGAGACTAATCTTCTGGAAAGAACCCACTTGATCTTTAGTGGGCATAAGAATTTACTGGAGATTTTTGATTAATAATTCCCATAACTGTAGTCCAGCTGAAAGATTGCATTTCAGCAGGTTCAGGAGCCTGCATTTTTTTTTAAACTCCCACTTGGTTCAAAAACAGGTAGTCCGCTGATCATAATTTGAGAAACAATGGTCTCAATGTTAGCTGGAGAAGCAAAAGGAGTCCTTAAGCTAATGTGTACTTCTGCCCTACTAAGCAGAGAAGGCTGGAGTAAAACTCCAGGCTGGTAACTATGCTTGAGTTAAATCATGCTACCTATCATATTTGGAAACCTCTAACACAGATAAGGAGTTGGCCTAGACTTTTAGTTTGAAATTTTGGCAAACTGAACTCTCTGAGACAGGACTCATAAACCAAATCTAGAAAACCTAGAGAGTCTGAAAGATTGTAGCAGCACTTTGTGTGTCAGAATTGGTTGAATCATTTACATAAGGAAACAATAATTGGAGGACTTTTTAGAGTTACACTCAAGAAAGATTAAAATTCAGTTTTCTGTGTTATTTAAATATGCTGTCTGGAAATTTATGGTATCTCTCTTTTTGTAAGTCACTAATAACGTTAACAATGGTAGAGATGACATGAAAGATCTTGCATGATTTGCAGGCAGTTTTCAAGAGAAATAAAGACTTATGAGAACAACTCAAATTAAGCTGTCTGAAAAGAGAATGAACTGCCTTGGTAGCCAGCAAACTTACATAATGAAAAAATGTACAAGCATAAGATAGATTGTAGAGGGAATTCAAATATTTCACCAGTTCTAAGGTTCTATATTTTAAAGTTCTAAATTTTAAAATTCTTACCAGCTCTGAGATTCTGAGTCTGTTGTATAATCATTTCATACCTTCTTTTTGGATGACAATGCCAATTTTATATTTTATTTCAGTAAATATAACTTACATGTCCACTTGGGGGTAGTAAAGTATTTTTTCAGTATCTCTAGGGATTTGTCAGCATTTCCTCTGCACATCCATTAGATGCAAGTAAAAATAGTACCAACTAGATGTTGTTCTATTTCTTTCAGTTTATAAATGACAGTTTCTTCTGGTGCATATGTAAACACAGTAGAAATTATGGGCAACCATGTTTCATTTTATTTTTCTATTTTTTCTTTTTCTGTAATGCCCAGAGAGTTAAAAACATACAAATTAAAGTGATTTTATCAGCAACAAATATGCCCAGAGTAGGTCCGGGCTGAATGACATTAAAGTTAATTCTACAATGGTCCCATTACATTTAATTTAATTTAATTCGAAATAAAACAGTCCCAAGGTGGCTTGAAAGTTTCTGTGTTATAAAGATATGCCAATAGTTGAGTCCTTCTCCTCCTCCTAAATAATTTCAAGATTATTAAATTTTTACTGTAACAACAGTAACTTAAATTACACCAATACCCAGTGGCTTAAGACAACACTTTTTTAAAAAAAAAATTATTATTTCACACTTTCTGTGGATGAGAAATCCAAATGTAGGTTAGCTGGGTGTCCCTGGCTCCAGGTCTTTCACGAGACTACAATGAAGGTGTCCACTGGGGCTGCAGACACTTCATGGCTTAACCAAGGTGGGGTCTACCTCCAAGCTCACTGGCAGCTGGTTTCTTCAGAGAGAACTATCCAAGAGAAGGAGAGAGAGAGAGGGAGGTATGCCCAGGAGAGAAGTCAGTCTTTTTGTAACCTATTCTTGAAAGTGACATCCTGGCCGGGCAGCAGTGGCTCACGCCTGTAACCCCAGCACTTTGGGAGGCCGAGGTGGGTGGATCACTTGAGGTCAGGAGTTAGACCAGCCTGGCCAACATGGTGAAAGCTCATCTCTACTAAAAATATAAAAATTAGCCGGGTGTGGAGGCATGCACCTATAATCCCAGCTACTTAGAAGGCTGAGGCAGGAGAATCATGTGAACCTGTGAGGTGGAAGTTGCGAGAGAAATTACACAAGGACATGAATACCAAAAGGTGGAGATCATTGCAGGGGTCCATGTTGTAGGCTGCCTAACATAGATAAATTTTACAACTAAATAGTTTTAAATTATTTCTCATTTGAAAAGTTACTAAGGTAATATTCCTCAGTTAATCAGATTTCTATTTTATGGGCAGGGAAACAAGAATGTGTCTTGCACTGGTAGTCAATAGACGTGGATATCAGTTCTTCCTCTGTGTTGAGCAGCTGCAACACCTCAGGCACGTTATACAAGTACTGAATCTTGATTCCTCTGTCAATGAAGAAAGGCAGTTTGAGTATACTCTTTAAGATCCTTTCTAGCTTGGAAATTCTTTTTAAACAAAAAATCAAATTCTCTTCTAAGAACATCTAACTGTTTTTCCTCTAGACCAGAGTTTCTCAACCTCAGCACTATTGAAATTTTGGGTCAGATGATTTTGGGGGCCATCCTGGACGTTGTAGGATGTTACACTGAAACCCTGGTCTCTACCTACCAGACATCAAAAGACAATCAAAAATGTCTTCAGACACTAGGGATTGAATCTAACATGCAAATATAATATCCGTTCTCTAAAATATCTTGATTTTTTTCCATCAAGAAAAAATCTATAAATCAATACACAGGTGTTAATAATGTAAACGTATTTTTAAATTTAAAATATAAGTGATCTTTTGAGGCAGAAAGTCATGACCTGGAGATGAGATAGTGTTTCTAGTGACTGTGTCAGGAATTGGGGGTGGAGAAATCACACTATTCATACTAAGCATGAATCATGCACACTCACAGAAAATGAAATGACTAGAGAAAAATCTCTAGGAGCCACAGAAGCAATTGTGTGAAAGTATGTGTGAGTTACTGTGATGGATCATTTTATTTAAATTTTATTTTATGTTAAGTTCTGGGATATATGTGCAGGACATGCAGGTTTGTTACATAGGTAAATGTGTGCCATGGGGATCTGCTGCACCTATCAACCCATCACCTAGGTATTAAGCCTCACATGCATTAGCTATTTGTCCTGATGCTGTCCCTCCCCCATGCCCCCAATAGGCCCCGGTGTGTGTTGTTCCCCTCCCTGTGTCCATGTGTTCTCATTGTTCAGCTCCCACTTTTGAGTGAGAACATGCAGTGTTTGGTTTTCTGTTCCTGTGTTAGTTTGCTGAGGATGATGGCTTCCAGCTTCATCTACATCCCTGCAAGGGGCATGATCTCATTTCTTGTTATGGCTGCATAGTATTCCATGGTGTATATGTACCACATTTTCTTTATCCAGTCTATTGTTGATGGGCATTTGGGTTGATTCTGTGTGTTTGATTGTGTGAATAGTGCTGCAATAAACATATGTGTGCATGTATCTTTATAATACAATGATTTATATTCCTTTAGGTATATACCCAGTAATGGGATTGCTGGGTCAAATGATATTTCTGGGCCGGGTGCGGTGGCTCACGCCTGTAATCCCAGCACTTTAGGAGGCCGAGGCAGGCAGATCATGAAGTCAGGAGATCGAGACCATCCTGGGTAACACGGTGAAACCCTGTCTCTACTAAAAATACAAAAAATTAGCCGGGCATGTGGTGGGTGCCTGTAATCCCAGCTGCTCCGGAGGCTGAGGCAGGAGAACGGCATGAACCCAGGAGGCAGAGCTTGCAGTGAGCTGAGATCGCACCACTGTACTCCAGTCTGGGCGACAGAGCAAGACTCCATCTCAGAAAAAAAAAAAAAAGAAAAAAAAAGAAAGATATTTCTGGTTCTAGATCCTTGAGGAATTGTCACACTGTCTTCCACAATGGTTGATCTAATTCACATTCCCACCAACATTGTAAAAGTGTTCCTTTTTATCCACAGCCTTGCCAGCACCTGTTGTTTCTTGACTTTCTAATAATTGCCATTCTGACTGGCATGAGATAGTATTTCATTGTGGTTTTGATTTGCAATGATCAGTGATGTTGAGCTTTTTTTGCATGTCTGTTGGCTGCATGAATGTCTTCTTTTGAGAAGTGTCTGTTCATGTCCTTTACCCACTTTTAGATGGAATTGTTTTTTTCTTGTAAATTTGTTTAAGTTCCTTGTAAATTCTGGACATTAGACCTTTGTCAGATAGGTAAATTGAAAAAAATTTCCCCCATTTTGTAGGTTGCCTGTTCACTCTGTTGTTGTGGGAAGTCAGGGACCCTGAACAGAGGGACCAGCTGGAGCCGCAGCAGAGGAACATAAATTGTGAAGATTTCATGGACATTTATCAGTTCCCCAAATTAATACTTTATAATTTCTTATGCCTGTCTTTACTGCAGTCTCTGAACATAAATTGTGACGATTTCATGGACATTTATCAGTTCCCAAATAATACTCTTATAATTTCTTACGCCTGTCTTTACTTTAATCTCTTAATCCTGTTATCATCATAAGCTGAGGATGTACGTCACCTCAGGACCACTGTTGTACAAACTGATNGTAGGTAAATGCAGGCATACCTCAGAGATACTGTGGGTTCAGTTCCAGACCATTGCAATAAAGTGAGTCACACTATTTTTTTTTTTTTTTGGTTTCTCAGTGCATAAAAGTTATGTTTACACTATATTGTAGTCTATAATAGTATTAAGTTTTTAAAATGTATGTAAGTTAGAAATATTTTGTGGCTAAAAAACAAAAATGATAATCTAAACTGTCAGTGAGTCATAATCTTTTTGCTAATGAAGGGTCTTGTCTCAATGTTGACAGCTGCTGACTGATGAGGGTAGTGGTTGCTGAAGGGTGAGGTGGCTGTGGAAATTTCTTAAAATAAGAGACCGAAAAAGTTTGCTGCATCCAATGACTTTTACTTTCATGAAAGATTTCTCTGTAGCATGCAATGCTGTTTGATAGCATTTCACCCACAAGAGAACTTCTTTCCAACTGGAAATCAATCCTCTTCAACTCTGCAGCTCTTTTATTGTCAGTTTATAGAATATTCTAAATCATTTGTTGTCATTTCAACAATGTTCACAGCATCTTCACTAGTGGTAGTTCCATCTCAAGAAACCATTCTCTTTGCTCATCCATAAGAAGCAACCTCTCATTTGTTCAAGTTTCATGATGAGGTTGCAGCAATTCATTAACATCTTTGGGCTCAACTTCCAATCTAGTTATCTAGCTATTTCTACCATATTTGTGGTTACTTTCTCCACTGAAGTCTTGAACCCCTCAAAATTATTCATGAATTTTGGAAGCAACTTCCTTCAAACTCCTATTAATGTTGGTATTTTGACTTCCTCCCATGAATCATTAATGTTCTTAGTTGCATCTAGAATGGGGAATTCTTTTCAGAAGGATCAGTTTACATTGCCCAGATCCATCAGAGGAATCACTATGGCAGCTACCACCTCATGGAAATATGTTTCTCAGAGTTGAAATTATTCCTTGATCCATGGGCTGCAGAATGAATGTTGTGTTCACGGGCATGAAAACAACATTAATATCCTTGTACAACTCCATCACAGCTCTTGGGTGAATAGGTAGGTGCATTATCCATAAGCAGTAATATTTAGAAAGGAACCTTTATTTCGAGCAGTAAGTCTCAACAGTGGGCTTAAAATATTCAGTAAACCATGCTGTAAGCAGATGTGCTGTTATCCTGGTTTCATTTTCCCATTTATAGAGCACAGAATAGATTTAGCATAATTCTTAAGGGCCCTAGGATTTTCAGAATGGTGAATGAGCATTGGCTTCAACTTCAGGTCACCAGCTGCATTATCCCCAAACAAGAGTCAGCCTGTTCTTTGAAGCTTTGAAGTCAGACATTAACTTCTCTCTAGGTATAAAAGCCTTAGTTAGATGGCATCTTCTTCCAAGATAAACCTGTTTCATCTACATTAAAAATCTTTTTTTTTTTCTGTAGCCAACTTCATCAATTATCTTAACTGTAACTTCTGGATAACTTGCTGCAGCTTCTACATCAGCACTTGATGTTTCAGTTTGCTCTTTTATGTTATGGAGAATGGCTTTTTTCTTTAAACCTCATGAACCAACCTCTGCTAGTGTCCAACTTTTCTACTGCATCTTTCTCGGCTCTCTCTTTCTTCATAGAATTGAAGAGAGTTAGGGCCTTGCTGTGAATTAGGCTTTGGCTTAAGGGAATGTTGTGACTGGTTTGATCTTCTATCCAGACCACTCAAACTTTCTTTGTATCAGCAATAAAGGTGTTTTGTTTTCTTACAATAATTTATGTGTTCACTAGAGTAGAACTTTTAAATTCCTTTAAGAGCTTTTCCTTTGTATTCAAAACTTGGCTAACAGCTACAAGAGGCATAGCTTTAAGCCTGTCTGAGTTTTTTTACATACTCACTAAGCTTAATCCTTTCTAGCTTTTGATTTAAAGTGAGAGACTTGCCACTCTTCCTTTCACTTACACTTAGAGGCCATTGTAGGGTTCTTAACTGGCCTAATTTTAATATTGTTTTGTCTCAGGGAATAGGGACAAATAGGAATAGGCCCATGGAGAGGGACCAAGATGGGGAATGGCTGGTGGGTGGAACAGTCAGAACAACACAATATTTATTAAGCTCTCCATCTTCTATGGAAGCAGTTCATAGGTTTCCCAAAATAATTACAATAGTAATATCAGAGATCACTGACCATGGGTCACCATAAGCGCATAGAATAATAATAAAGTTTATTGTTACAATTATGAAAATTGACACAGAGACATGAAGTGAGCACATGCTTTTGGGAAGAAAGGTGCCAGAGCATTGCCACAAACTTTCAATTTTTTAAAAAGTGCAATATTTGAGAAGCATAATAAAATTAAGCATAATAAAACAAGGTACGCCTGTAGACTGCTGCCAAGGGACACTGACGTGGGCTTCTCACATCACATAAAGTAGAACAGTATGTACACATCTTCCTTCTTTGGCTTACAGTGGCCATTGGTAGCAGGAGTGACAGTCTGACTTGGAATGTAGATGACTCAGGACAAACCAATTCCAATAATGGAAATTAATCAAGGTATAGGTGCCATGCTTTTCCAGTCATGTTCTTGGCATGAACTAGTGAGAGGCACAAGGCAGTTAGAATAATGAAAAGAGAACTAAAAATCAGACAGTTCTGGGTTTTGAACCCAGATCTAACTCTGAGTTTTCACATTTATTAAAAAAACAAACAAACAAACACAAAAACTAGCAATTGTTACATGAATTGTAGGAGCCATTCTACTTCTCTAATATCATATAAGAAGGCATACATTATGGGATGTTCCTCTCTGAAGTTCTGAGGCATAGAGGAAAGTCAGCTCTGAAAGAATTCAGGTTTTGTGAAAGTGGTAGCTCTGATAGTTTCTTCATGACATCTGTTCACTAGAGAGGGCTGTTGAGAGGTGAGAGTTGTGCATGGATGACTGACATGGGAACTGGGGACCTATATCTTCGGTTAGCTCCACAAAGTGGCATTGTGTCAGGAAGATGTTCCGCTGGGCAGGTGGCACCTGTGGGTCACGCTGGGAGTGCCACTGTTTGTGGAAAGAAGAGATCACATTCTGGAATGCTGCCTGGAAGCGGCGAGACAGTAGGTTATAGATAATGGGGTTGACAGCTGAGCTCAGGTAGAATAAGACACCTGGAATGCAGGAGATTTAAAAAGATGTGCTGAGAAGAACCTGAGTGACAGGCATGAAGGGAGAAGCATACATATTTACAAAGGCCTAAAATCCCTGTGATTGCCTCTTTTGGAAGTGATAATACATATAAGCCTCTAATTGAGAATACAAAATACTCTTAATAGATCTTCCACCTGTGCACTAAGCAATCAAACACAAAGATTAAAGAGTCTTGGAGTAATTTAGGCTGGCATGGGATCTCTCTGAGATGTTCAGCAACTTTCTTTGATCTCTACTTGCTTAATTAAAGAACATGTTTCCATAACATGAATGAAAGATGCTTAAATATCAGAGGGAAGAGAAATGTTTGTATCTCATTGGAATTTTACTTAAATCTATAATTTGGAATTGCAAGTAGTGGAAGAAGGTAAATCAGCCAAGGCTTAGTCCCTGCTGAGACTCCTTATAATGCTAAGATATGGCTTCAAAGAAATATTCCTTAGTGTGCTACTCCTACCTACCCTTTTCCCTTGATGGTTCCTCTACCTTTTGAAGAATTGTATTTTACCATTTATTTCCTCTACCAATTACCCTTCACGTTGTCATTTTCCTGTTTGGAATACACTCTTCCTTTATTGTCTTTTAAAAATTTATATCTCTAAAGCCCAGAATGAGCTCAAGTTTGGGAATCAGAGGACCTAGTTTCTGATCTTGGCCCTCACATATCCTGTGGCCTTAGACAAACCCTGGCACTTCAGTTTCTTTCTCTGTAAAATGGGAATGCAATTTCCAGCCCAACTCACCTCTCTGGATTATTGTGAGGGTAAAGTTAAGATACCATCCACAAAGAGGCTGAGAATGGCTAAGAATGTAAAACAAGTGATGGGTACTATTGCCAACGGGTTCCTTGTTGTCCTTATTTATGTGGTTCAGGACATTCAGAGTGCTATATGCCTTGTTTACAGAATAAACATGGAAGAATATTAAAGGAGAACATTTCCATGTATTAATACTATTAGTTCATTCAGAAAATAAATATTGATTTAACTCTTATGTGCCACGAACTTCAAGGCACATTGGGAGATAGTGAATTTAGACTTTGTTCTCCAAGATCTTGGAACGGTACTACAGAGACAAGATTTATGGGTAAATTAAATAATTAACAATACAACAATACCAAGCAGTATCTGTTAAAAACAAATATTAGATAACAAATCATGCTATAGCAATTCACATAATAGCAGAAACACAAGGACTGTGGTGGTCATAAAAGATTTAGTGGGGGGTGATTGAACCCTAGCCAGACCTCAAAATGGGTAAGAGATCGTTAAGGAAGATAGGAGAGGGTGATGCAGGTTCAGGGCATAGCACGCACAAATATTCAGAGGCAAGAATGGCCACATGGTGCAGGAATAACGTGGAGAACTCTCTAATTACCAGTTTGATAAGTAGATGGTCTATGAATAAAAATAATAAAAGTTGGGGGATTAAAAGGCAAGTTGGGGGCATTTTCTGTAGGGTTTAAGAGATTTAGACATAATCTAGTGTGCTAATATAAAAAAGGGGGAGATAGTATCTGAACAGGATCATATCATTATTAAAGCTATAACTTGAAAATCTTAAGATAATTGCCCTGATGCATCCAGAGATATGTAGTCAACTAGTCAAGTCTCATTTGACCTTGTAGTGCTCTCTCATTTATTTAAATGTTTCTGTTTTCTGCAGATTAACCAAAAGGATAAACTGAGAGGTATACATATTTTTGAGCTTTGGTTGCAAATGGTTGAACAGGAAAGTGCTAATGTCCAAGAATAAGCTATACATTAGGCCTGCTGAGTACAAAAAAGAGGGTGACAGAAAATAGATAATATACATGATATTCAGTATAGATGTCATTGTTTCTACTTTGTGCACATCTGGAGCTTAATTTATAAAAGCTGACTTTATCTTTCCTTTCCAGTGATATCTTCGATAATCTAATGAGACCACAGAATCAGCCAGTGACCAGGAGAGGTGGGAGGACAGAAGAGGTCTGAGCCTAAGGCTAACACTGAGTTAGCTGTCACTGACTGAGAAAGAAGAAATTGGGTGGCCATTCTCTGCTCCATTTTAGTAGAAAGAACACTGAACTTGAAGTTAGGTGACTTGGGTGTATTATTTGTTAGCTAATTGCCTTAGGGCAAATCATTTCTTCTTGTGGAAGTGTTTTACTTTTGACTATACGATGTTAATCATAATACCCACCTAATGACCTTTTGATGATTATAGAAAGATATACAGCAGTTACAGCTTAAAGAGCTCCTTAATGTCTATTACTGCATTTGCTTCTTACCATCAGTCCATGGTTTGTCTACAGGAGGCATTATTGCCATTTTACAGTTGAGGAAACTTTGGTGTGAAGGCAGCCATGTTCTGCAGATCACTCAGAATAGCAATGGTGAAATTGGGGTACAAATCCAGGTCAACTGACTTACTGACCTTTCCACCATGCTTTCCACAATATACTATAGTATCCTCAACAAGCAGAGTCACAGTAGTCTAAAAGGAGAACTTGGTGACCTATGAATACCTTTTGGTTTTCCTTCGTGAGGATATAATACTTACCAAAGGCAATATGAGATTTCAGGAACATGGATGTTTACCAAATAAGAACCAACTTAATTGCATGGCCATTTGGAGCATAATCAAAGGAATCACTCCTTGACCATTTTCCTTCTGTAATCATCACAGTTGGAGTTGAGGTTTTCTATAAAGTAGCCTTGAAAATAGTGATCTGGTATATATGTATTTGGACCAGTACCAAACATAATCAATCTTTTGAATAAAAGAAAAATCGAATGTCTTCATTATAGCATGGCAGATCCCTGTGATAAATTGGAGTACTTAGGCATTTAAGCAAGATGAAGAAGTTGCTGTTACCTGAATACTAGTCATGCACCAAATTCAGCTAAGGTTTTACCTGACACCACATGGACGAGGTTGAACACGGCAGCCAGGGATTCAGTCCACTCCTCCACAAAGCTGAAGAAGAGTCGGTCAATGTGGAATGGGGCCCAACAGATAGCAAACACTAAGACCAAGATAACTGAAAATGGATGATAAATGGGAGAGCAGAAGGCAGTCTGTGCAAGGATAGGTATACAATGCTCACTCTGAGTCAATAATTTCTTCTAGCAGTTTTTCCCTTCAACTTTGTTAAACTGTAACAGTTATAGAGGCAAACTAGATCCCAAAGAGCCTCAGTACAAAACATTTAAAACACAAGAATGAATTGTCTAAGATCTAGGATCAGTTTTCCGTAAGATTATACAAGATTTCTTGTATAATGTAAAACTTTTTAGAACATTTAAAATAGTACTTAATTTATTTCAAAGTCCTGAAAACATCTTATTGTAAAAGATAAATAATAAACTGTTAAATGTATATATAAATTCATCTTGTTATTATAGGAATAATTAGAAATTTTTCTGAATTCAGTAATTTAAAATTCTGTAATGGGTAGGCAAGGAGAAGGAAGAGATCAAACAACCACAAGCATAATAGTACTTTACAAGTATCTTTTGATTGGAAGGGATGTGTCTGTCATATTATAAATTGCTACAGCACAGAATTCCTTCCAATCTCTTATTTTCACCTACCAAAACAGAGACTGGTGTTACTGTAGTTTCTCTTTGGGGCATTTAAGCACCACAAATTTAAACACACACACATACAAACTTTTTCTTTTTCCTTTTAAAGTTGTAAATACTTTCCTTTGCTAGACATGATGCTTGGGATTTGCCTAAAGATAATCTTTTGGGGCTGGGGGAAAGATAAGGGTATACATGAAACAAGATTAGCTATGAGGTGATACTTTCTGAAACTGGGTGATGGGTACAGGGGTATTCATTTTACAGTTTTCTGTACTTGTGTACAGATATGAAGTTTTCATAGTAAATAGTATTATACATACATTTCCTGTTGGCATTAAACACATTCAGAGTAAGCTGTTTGCCTGTGTGGTATGGTTTCAAAGATATCTGTAGGTTTCTACTGAATTTGCTAACCCAAGAAAAGTCCCTAATCTGTTCACTACTGCCTACAATTCCCTTTAATTAAAACTTTAATTCCTGACAGGCATGGTGGCTCAGGCCTATAATCCCAGCACTTTGGGTGGCCAAGGGGTGGATCACCTGAGGTCAGGAGTTCAAGAACAGCCTGGCCAACATGGTGAAACCCCATCTCTACTAAAAATACAGAAATCAGCCAGGTGTGGTTGCACACGCCTGTAATCCCAGCTACTCGGGAGGCTGAGGCAGGAGAATTGCTTGAACCTGGGAGGCAGAGGTTACAGTGAGCTGAGATGCTACTGTACTCCAGCCTGGGCAATAGGGAAAGACTCCATCTCAAAAACAACAACAACAACAACAAACAACTTTAATTCCTGTTAAAGTTGAACCCCATACCAAGGCAAAATCTTTATAGCATATTCTGTTATTGTGATTTTAATATGAGTGAGCTTCATGTTTTTTTTTTGTTTTTTTTTTTGTTTTTTTTTTTTTTTTTTTTTTGT
>NC_037673.1:148811365-148859933 GCF_003255815.1 Theropithecus gelada
TTTTTTTTTTTTTTTTTTTTTTTTTTTTTTTTTTTTTTTTTTTTGTGAGAGTAGATTATGACCAAGGAGAAAAGGGTAGGGATAATGAAGAAATTATGTTTCTTAATAGAGAAAGTCAAGTGCCAGGAGGGGCTAAAATATTTCCAAGAAATAACTCTTACAATCGAGAAGACCCACTTCAGGGACTTCACAGTTTATTTTTTGTTCAGAAATGCTGTATAGTTACAGTGAATGTTTCATATGCATATTAGCCTGGATGATTCATTGCTTCTAAACTTTAGATTTTGATTTGCAAAATATATTATAAATCTCCTTTCCCTCATCAGTAACTCTCATACAGTAGTACTGCATCATATATTTTTATAGCATTCTTTTGGGAGACTGTGGCTCAGTAAGTGAATTTTTAAAAAGGTCTTATTTATTCAAAAGTATACTGTTTGAAACAAAGTTATACAATGTCATATGTGACATGGCTACTTGGAGAAGCTTGCCAGATGTTCTTAATCTGGAACTAAAAGATCCCATAGAGTCTATGAGTATCAGGGGTTGGTTCATGACCTCCTGAAATGGATTGTAAAATCTTTTGTGTATGCATATTCATTCTTTTTTTTTTTTTTTGGAATGGAGAGTCTACAGCTTTCATCATATTTTAAAAGAAATCCATAATACAAATAGGTTAAAATCCTGTTCATTTCACAGAGGGGGAAAGTGAGACTCAAAGGCTGAGAAAGTGAATGTAATTTACAAAACACCACACAGATTGTATGTCAGTGGATAAAAGTGAGCGTGTTGTTTTGAGGGTTCAAAACCGAAAATGAAACAAAACAGACAGGTCCTAGAAGCTTGAAGAAGCAAAGGAAGACAGATCACCTAGCATTGATATAGACCATTAAGGAGGTGTCTTCATTATATATATATATATATATCTCTCCCCTTTGCTCCTTGATCTTAATCTACTCTCATAAATACGGTTTCAGGGTAAATTGGAACCTACCCCCAGCAGCATTTAGTTAGTACCAAATGTAACTCCTTTGCTCTTGTGAACAAAACAAAACAAAAACCAAAATGGAGCACTTACACAGCATCTTGTTGACTGATTTTCTGCAGGGTCTTTGAATATTTGCATTCCCTTCATGTGCCTCAAGTGATTTGTCTTTCTTTAGCTAAAAGGGAAGTAAGTTGGGAGAGATGGTAAGAAAGAGAAACATTTTTCCCTCCTGTTAAAATCTGAGAAATATAACTCAAACACTCATTTTGAACACAGAAGAACTGGGACCTAGAGAAATGTAAGAATATGTTAAATGTTTAACAGTATGTTGAAGGTGGCATTGGATGCAGGTCATCTACTCAACTGGATAAATGATTGTGGCCAAGTAGTAGCACAATCATGTTTCATATACAGTTACGTGGAGCGCTGGCTGTGTAGCATGTTAATAGGTGTTCCATGAAAAATGTAAAATTCTGAAGTTCAAGAAAAGTTAGACAGGCTTTTCAATCTATTCATTCACTCATTCATAATTATTAGACATCTGTTAAAGTGAAATCCCTCTGCTATGTGCTGGATAAATAGTAGAAAACAAAAACAAGAATTCTTCTCGCCTCCAGTATTTATTGTGGATCTTCTCAGAGACTTAAATATGGTGATGGGCATTATGAATTTTCAAGGGGGACAGTGTATCAACTTTCCACTTAACCCCCTGTCTACCTTCCACACTCACATCGCCTACTCACATCTTAGCCAAAAGAAAGGTAGTGTTTCTTTGACTAAACAATATTTTCCCCAACCGTTTTCAGTGGATTACCTTGTACCATTTTGACAAACACAAACTGGGAAATGTTGTTTTAATATTACAGTAATATTAATTACTGAAAAGAGTATATGTGTTTCTGAGTTAAGATGTTTAAAATGTATTCATCCTTGTTGGAAGATATGGAGATCCTTGATGTAACATTTGAAACTTTCAGCTATCAACACTACTTGTATGCACAGTCTTCCTTGTTCAGTTCAAGTCCTGCCTGTTCCCAAAAGATTTTGACAGCCACTTTAGCCCACTGTCTTCTTCTTCCTTTGAACTTCTACAACACTGAAGATCTACATCATTCATCCAGTTGTGGAAGTTTTTCTCTTTATTCTACACATTTTTTAATTTGTGGGGATGTTGGCCAAATAAAGGAAGCTTTAAGGACTCGTGATAAAATACCATCAAATATCCAGAAGTTAGTATAGTACATAGTGAATATATATTTGCCTATTGATTCTCTATCATTTACTTCTTTCTTCTCTTACTAATAGTACCCTAATTCTCCCTTAGGGAATGTACTCCTTCCCCATTCTTAATCTTTAATTTGGATAGAGGTGTCACTCAACTTCAGCTCCAGGTATACTCCCTAAACAATTTAGCCAATCAGCTTGTCTTATCCTCCAGTCACAATGATTGAATAATGGGGACCAATGAGATTTCAGATATTTGCTTATACTTCTGAAGATGCAAGTTTTTATTTATTTTTTATTGGGGCTGCCAGAGGGAGTCCTTCTCTGCATATGAGATCTGGAATTACAAAAGTTATTTTTTTTACCAAAAAGAAAAAGTGCTTGGAGCCACCAAAAGATGACTGTGTGCAGTTTGAGGTTGAAACCAACACCATGGACAAAAAAAGCAAAGAAACAGAAATAAAGCTAGGTTTATAATGAGAGTGTGTGTTTTATTTAATGAATCTTCACCAAGAGCTAGCTCTGCTTCTGAAGTTTTCATGTCTATGCTCCCTTTGGGATTTACCCAGGGTTGGAGTCTCTCATTGGCAATGTAAAAAGTTCGGGCTAATTGATTGAAGCCGTCAGGTGGAACGAAAATTTAACTTATTTTATACAGTAATGGCAGTAGATTAGAATCAATCTGTTTAGTTACAGGTAGATAGATTCTAATTCAAGGTAAGAAATAAATATTGATTATGTGCAATAATGGAACAAACTGCTATAAGAAGCAATAATCTTCCTGGGCTGGATAGCATTTTGAAGGAATATTTCAGAAAAGGTATTTAAAATTAAATAGACTTGGAAGAGTGGGTCATTAAACGTTGCCTCTAAACTTCAGCAAATCCATATCCGGTCTTCCTAACAAACATATATGCTCCTTGCAGTTAGGTAGCACTCAGGACCACATAGGATCTAAAGAATCCTCTTGGATAACGTATAAACCTGGCCATTTGTCTCTTGAATATATCGGAGTGTTCTACATGTATCTGTGTCTTCATAAAGTAAAGGATTAAAGACTCTGTGAACTTAGGACTAGACAGGAAAAATCTGAAGGTGAAAAGTATTATTAATGCAATAGTAAAACAAAGTCATACAGGTAGAGTGCTTATCTCAGTGCCTGGCACATGATACTCAGCAAGTTGTATATTACTGCTATTATGGTTATTCTGATTATTATCCAGAGCATACTAAACAGACATCAGAAAAACTGATTTTTAAAAAATAGAGTTGTTTGTTTATATATGTGAGGTTACTTTTATGGAGTACTGAGTCCCTTTTAGAAATTCTTTTCTCATTGTTACCACTCGCTCACAGGGAGTGCCTGTACAGATACAAAGAAGAAGGCAGATACACTGAGAAGAAAAACACATTCAAGGTTAGAGCAATGCATCAAACTTCAAACTTTACTAACTCATCTTAGATTAAATCTATTAAAGGTTCTAATTATTTCATGCCATTTAAAAAGATTGTGGTTTTTACAAGATGAAGTTATTCTATTATTTTATTTCAGTCCATAATTAACAACAATAAAAAATATTGAGATATATTAGTCACTTCCTGCCTTGTGTTTAACAATTCTCAATGGTAATTTCTCCACCCCAAAGAACAATTTTAAAAAAATCAAACATCAAACAAATAGTTCACACAATGTTTTTATGAACAGGCTTCCTGTAGCAGCATAGTTTACACTAAAAAGAAAATCATGTGCTGATGAATTGTTGCTTATCTTGCAGCTTCCTTAGTTTCTAGTGACACAACTAGCCAACCAGAGGAAGAGTGAAAAATTGATTACTTATGTATGGTGTACATTGTTCCAACAGAATTTGGAGTGGTTGGCAGAATAGAATACAATCAAAACAGTTAGTCTAGACAATATTAAATGCTGCTTTATCATTGAATAATTTCACTTCCCTACAGATGTTTAGTAAAGTAGATACTCAACCATTCATTATCCTTCCCCACCCCAAAACTTTTATTTTACAACTCAGGTTACAAAAGGAGGAGTGAAAAATTGTGATTACTATTACTAAATATTGTGATTATTAAAAGTTGTGATTACTATTACTAAATAGTGTGATTACTAAAAATCGTGATTACCTTCATTAGCTACATAAGAGAAAAGTGAAAGAGAGGTTCGTGAGGTTATCATTCAGGTTGATACATTATGCTGATCAGTTGTTTATACTGCTTGAAATCACTCCACCAGATGTTCATTTATATAGTTTGTGGGACTTAGTTTCAGAATACAAAGATTATAGGTTTTGTGTAAATATCTCTATAATCTTAACACAATCTATTTATTAAAAAAAAAATCAGTGCAACCCTGTGTTGGCATGGTTGAATTCTGCTGCAATTCATACATCCATCCTCATTAGCTCAATCATGAATGCAGCATGCAGGAGATGTAAGAACTAAATCAGACTGTCACTAGAACTTCCTCCCAGATGTGGAGGAACTTGCCCTAGAATTGTCTATTTTCTATCTCTATAATGTTCAAATCCTGGAGAGCAGCTCAGTGGTGGCTCTGTCCTGGAATGATGCAGTGTGACTGAATGCTGAGCTATGAGCACAGATACGGGTTTCCTCCTTCTTCCCTGGTCTTCTGATTTCGTTAGTCTTAGACTTGCTGCCTTCTGAAAGCAGTGGGTCCCAGAGTCAATCACACCTTCAAACTTTCCAACAGAGTCAATTACTTAACAATCATTAGGATTGCTTATATCTCTTTGAGATAATATTTACAAGTCTTTGTTTTAAAGGTAGAGAAGCTAAAGCCCGGCAACGAAGGAAGTAATTTAGTCTCATTCATTCACTGAGCTTACAGTCTAGTTGGGGAGAAAAAAATTAATTAAGGAATCCATAAGTATGGAATTGTAAATTGTAATGAAGGAAAATCACTGAGTCGTGAGCACCTACAACAGGAAACAGGAATGCTCAGGAAATCTGGGAGAGCTTCCCTGAGGAAGTGTGATTGAAGTGTGACATAAAGAATAAATGAGGGTTAGAAAGGCAAAAGGGTAGTGGTGGCAGACACTAGGAACATTTCAGGCTACAGGTATATTGTACATAAAGGTCCTCAGGTCAGTGACACAGAATAGGGTCTACTTTTCCTGACTTTCAGTATAGAGATTTTTAAATTCTTCTAGGAGTGACTTTTAAGCAGTTAGTTTCTTTCCTGGTGTCTTCTGGTACCCTGGATAACAGCTCATCCTTCCTGAAAACAGGCTATCAAAAGTTGCATTACATACCCAAAGCAAACCAGGGTGGTTTTTAAACTTCTGTTTGAGCTATCACTTAGCTCCTGATACAAGGTAGCTATGGACTTTTGATAATAAAACACAATGAAACTGATTGTAACAGATTGGAAGAGGAAATGTGCATTTCCTACTCAAAGTTAAATATTTTTCCCAAATTGACCCAAAATAGGTGATTCTTTGGTATTGGATGAGATAATACTAAGTTCTGGGTGGGTGTTTCTCATAGGACTTTCTTTGGAGTTGTATAGAAGTCTTTTCGCTTGAGTGAGAATTGCAGGACATTCTTAAGACATGGCTGTGAGCTAGTGCGGGGTGGTACATGTCTCTGGGAATATAGGTGCTAGCCCTCCAGGAGGGGACTGGCACAGCTCTCTGCCTAAGTAGATTTACTCTTGTGCCCAGATGTCTGTGACACTTAGAATTTGTTCTTCCTACTTAGACCTTGCTATTCACCTTAGGGACAATAGGTATTCAAAAGGACTACCATTGGTCACTCGCTTCTGACAATCAGCTTCTCAGAGATGGACTGAAATAGGAGTATATTCGTTGTCATATAACATATGATGTCAGAGCCATCTCAAAGCAAATAATGTGAGTGTGATGTCTGCTTGTCCTCTCATTTAAAACTCACATTGCTTCACCTCACAGGTTGTTTTTTTTTTTTTTCTTTTTTAAAAGGAATCATAGACTGTTAGAACTAGAGGGTACATACATATGATCTGATGTAAACTTTTCATTTTATAAATGGGAAAACTAATTCTAGGAGAATCATGTGGCTTGCCTAAAGGCATTTTATGTGTCTGCTGTAGATCTGGGAGTCTAAATGGTCCCATAACTGTTTACTACACAAGCTATAATACCTCCCTTAAGTGGGTGTAAAATTGTCATCGTCAAGAACTTTTCTCTTCATGAATTTGGGTGCAGAATATACCAGAGAGGAATTACATAGCCTCATTCCTACCCTTATTAAAAATAGTTTCTCTCAGTTAATTTATTACACCCCCTTCTGAAAAAGAAATCAGTTTATCACCATAAACATAGGAAAAGAACCTCTAATTATATATGTTGCAAAATAAGTGATATCTTTTTCTTAATTTCAGATAACTCTTATTCACATTTTTTACTCTATCTCATGTGCTGTTTACTTCCTTATCTCTCAATCTGCACCTGCTCAAAAGAAGCTCAAGTTATCTCAGTCATGTCATTAATACATATGACTATATATATAATATATATAACTATATATAAATAAATATATATATTGATATAGTTTTATTTTGTTTTGTTTCAACCTCATTTTAATGAAAGGGTCAGAGCAGCCACAGGAAAGGTCTGATTTTAAAACTGAATACCTATCTGGGACTATAAAATAGTCAGGGATAGTTGATAGTTTGTGTTATACTCAGACCAACTTGGTGTAGAGGAAAATCTCAATGCAGGCAGTGGCCGGGGGCTGGAAAGTGATAACAGGATGCGGAGGAGTCTCTCAAGCTGTGGCCACCTCACCCCAGATCGCCTGATGTGCTTTTTTACAATGAGGTTCCACCTCAGACCTACTGAATCCCATTTTCCTGGGGGTGAGGTATCCATATTGCTACCCAAAGTAAGTTTTCTGGATGGTTCTTAGGAACATTTAGATATGAGAACCCATATCTTATTTAGATATGAGAAGACGAGCTAAAGAAAATGATAAATATTTGTGGTTACCATTCATCTCATTTGAGGCAATTTCTTTAATGTCTTAATTTCCCATCTGAGCTCATTCTATTTTCCCTCTGTTCCCTTCCATTTATGAATTTCCCCAATTCTAAGTTTTTCTCTGAACTTTGAGCCTGTGAAAACAGAAGGGATGCTGCCTTAAGCCAGCCAGCCTAGATACTCACTCTGAGTGCCATGAGGTAGTAGAGGACACTGATGACAGTCATGGGGAGGAAGTAGAATAGGAAGGAGGTGACCTGGATGATGAAATTGTAGATCCACATGGGCTTGATGACGGTACAGGTGGCCGAACCTGGGACCAGGGACCCATTGGGGAAGTAGTGGAACTTGATGCCGTGGATGCTGGTGTTGGGCAGGGAGAAGAGCATGGAGAAGCCCCAGACGATGCCGAGGATCCTGAGAGCCCGGCGCCGGGTGTTCTCCAACTTGGCGCGGAACGGGTGTAGGATAGCCACGTAGCGCTCCACGCTGATGGCGGTGATGCTGAGGATGGAGGCGAAGCACACGGTTTCAAAGAGGGCCGTCTTGAAGTAGCATCCCACAGGCCCGAACAAGAAGGGGTAGTTGCGCCACATCTCATAGACCTCCAGGGGCATTCCAAGGAGCAGGACCAGGAGGTCAGAGACCGCCAGGCTGAAGAGGTAGTAGTTGGTGGGCGTCTTCATAGCCTGGTGCTGCACAATCACCAGGCACACCAGGACATTGCCAATGACCCCCACCACAAAAATTGGCACATACACCACAGACACGGGGAGGAAGAAGTGGCTGCGCCGAGGTCCGCAGAGGAAGGCCAGATACTCCTCGGTGCTGTTCAGGTGTTTCTGGAATGGATCTTCCAGTTTCTGCTGGTAGATCCAGGAAGCATTCTGAAGTTTTTCCATCCCTGACATTAAAATCCAAGGCCTGAGCCTCCTCTGGTACGAGGCTCTGTTTCAAGCTGAGCCAGGAAAAAAAAAAAGAGAGAGTGAGAAAGCAGTCAGGAAAATCACAGGCTTAGTGAGGAAGGCCGGGAGAGAGTGAATGTTTCAGCATCAAAGGTAGGCTGCCTGGACCGCCGATCCCTTCTGAAGAGTCCCAAAGACACAAGCCCCTCCCCTTCACAGGCTGAGGGCCAATGAGAGTGTGTCAGGAAGAGAGGAGTGCTGGCTTTGTGTCAGGGAACAGGGGAGGAGGCGGAGACCTCTCTCTGAGTGGGAAGGAGCTGGGAAGGCAGAGCTGACACAGAAGAAACCACTCTGACTTCATGGATGGGCATTTTGAGCAATGCATGTTGCAAAGTTGTGAGAATCTGGGCGGACATAGAAATCAAAGTTGTAGGGTCGTGGGCAAAAGAATACCAGTCTCCACCAATCCTTGTCAGCCGTACAGCAGGATGAACATAGGAAATCAATAGATTTCTCAAGTTATCTTGTTCCACTGGAAATTCAGGGTTCTCTGGGGATTAATGTGATAACATGATTAATGAGAGTTTTTGGTTTTGACTGCATCCAAAACCAAAGCCTGAAAGGGCACGTGCACAGTGCCTAGCTCTGACTGCTACCTGACACTTCAGTCTCTTAGCAGAGCTTTGCTGTAAGCAAAAGGCAAACGGACTTCAGAATTAGGAGCACTCATAGAAATTTAGGAAAGTTGGACAGTTACCCAAACTCTTAAAGGCTCATTTCCTTATCTGCATCATTGATTCGATTGTGTTCCACAAATAACTTCTTGAGGATTCACTATTTGCCAGGGAATATTCTAAGCTTTGTAGAAACATCAGTGTACAAGCAAGACAAGGTCTCTGCCCTAGTGGAGCTTTTCTTACAGTAGGGAATTCGGAAAACACACAAGTAAATGAATAAATTAATATAATTTCAGATAGTAATTGATAAATAATTATTTATCAAGGATGATGAAAGAAAACTTATCTCAGATGTCGCGTTAGCTGAGTCAGTCATGAAAGAGCTAAGGGAAGTGTATTACTTAGCAAAAGCAATTGCAAGTGCAAAGGTCCTGAGGCAGAAACAAGCTTGATATGTTTTTAAAATATCAGGAAGACCAGAATAACTGGAATTTAATAAGTGGTCAGCAAAGTATGAATGATTAAATTGGAGTGGCTGGCAGGTGCAAGTTCATGTAAACTCTTATAGGCCGTGGAAGAGAGTTTGCCTCTGATTCAAACTGCAGGGAGAAGTCTTTAAAATATTTTGCACTGGAGAATTAATGAGGGAGAAATTTTAACAGAAGGTAGGTAAGAGGCTAGTCCTAAGACATAGTAGTGGCTTGGATTCTTTGAGTAGTGGAGTTGAGAGATTTCTTTGGATTTAGGAATATTTTTGCAGGGGACAATACCTTTTATAGTCATTGAGAAGACTAAATTAAAGTATATATAACGAAGCAACTTATACTTAAGAGATATTCGCTAAATGTTAATTTTTCCCTTTTATTTGTTAAATCAAATGATGATATTAAAAATTAGAGAGGAAAAGTGACTTGTTGAAGAATAAGCTGTCCCTCAAGTTAAGATAGTTTATGCTTCTGTAACAAATGATCGACATATCTTGGTTTAAATAATAAAGATTTATTTCTCTTGCACTTCAAATGTATAGAGGGTCTGTCTCATGCTATACTCACTCATAAACCCAGGTTGATGCAGTGGTCACGCTCTGGAATTTTGATTATCATTGTGATAGAGGAAAAGAGAGCTCTAGATGGTCTTAAGTAGGTAATTATAGGCTCTAGCCCAAAAGTAAGTAACTCATTGCCACTTTTACTCACAGCTCATTGACCAAAGTTAATCATATGTACCCATTCAACCACAGCAGGGTCAGGAAGTGCTGTCTTAGCATGTGCACAGAAGATGGAAAACTAGGAAAAATTGGTGAATAACATTAATAGTAATTATAGACATGTAATAGGTATTGCAGAGCCAGAATTAGAGCCTTCTAGTTAAAGGCAAGTTTTGATGTTAAAATCACTATTAACACACTTTAACATATTTTTCTAATGAAATAGGAAAAGTTTAATGAAAACGTCTCATTTAGATGCAAGGATCATTAAATTTATAAGGGTGCGCAGTGGCAGACTATAAACTTAGCACTGAGGAAAATGGAAAATACTTCTTTCTGTTTTTTAACAAAAATATTTTTCTGTAAGTTACTGGGGTACAGGTGGTATTTGGTTACAGGAGTAAGTTCTTTAGTAGAGATTTGTGAGAACCTGGTGCACCCATCACCCGAGCAGTATACACTGCACCATATTTGTTGTCTTTTATCCCTCACCCACCTCCCACTCTTCCCCTCAAATCCCTTCATTGTATCATTCTTATGCCTTTGCATCCTCATACCTTAGCTCCCACATATCAGTGAGAACATATGATGTTTGTTTGTCCATTCCTGAGTTACTTCACTTAGGATAATAGTCTCTAATCTCACCCAGGTCACTGCAAATGCTGTTAATTCATTCCTTTTTATGGCTGTGTAGTATTCATATATATATGAATATATATGTGAATATATATAAATATATGTGTGTGTGTGTGTGTGTGTGTGTGTGTATATCAGAGTTTCTTTGTCCATTCACTGATTGATGGGCATTTAGGTTGGTTCCACAATTTTACTATTGTGAATTGTGCTGCTATAAACGTGCATGTGCAAGTATCTTTTCCGAATAATGACTTCTTTTCCTGTGGGTAGACAGCCAGTAGTGGGATTGCTGGATCAAATGGTAGTTCTACTTTTAGTTCTTTAAGGAATCTCCACACTGTTTTCCATAGTGTCTGTACTAGTTTACATTCCCACCAGCAGTGTAGAAATGTTCCCTGATTGCCGCATCCATGCCAACATCTACTGATTTTTGATGCTTTGATTATGGACAGGAGTAAGGTGGTATCGCATTGTGGTTTTGATTTGCCTTTCTCTGATTATTAGTGATGTTGAGCATTTTCCCATATGTTTGTTGGTCATTTGTTTATCTTCTTTTAAGAATTATCTATTTATGTCCTTAGCCCACTTTTTGATGGGATTGATTGTTTTTTTCTTACTGATTTGTTTGAGTTCATGGTAGATTCTGGATATTAGGCCTTTGTCAAATGTATAGATTGTGAAGATTTTCTTCCACTCTGTGGGTTGTCTGTTTACTCTGCTGACTGTTCCTTTTGCTGTGCAAAAGCTCTTTAGTTTAATTAGCTCCCAGCTATTTATCTTTGTTTTTATTGCAATTGCTTTTGGGTTTTTGGTCGAGTTTCTCGCCTAAGCCAATGTCTAGAAAGGTTTTTCCAATGTTATCTTCTAGAATTTTTATAGTTTCAAGTCTTAGGTTTAAGTCCTTAATCCCTCTTGAGTTGATTTTTGTATAAGGTGAGAGATGAGGATCCAGTTTTATTCTCCTACATGTGGCTAGCCAATTATCCTAGCACCATTTTTGAAAAGGGAGTCCTTTCCCCACTTTATGTTTTTGTTTGCTTTGTTGAAGATTGGTTGGCCATAAGTATTTAGGTTTATGTCTGGATTTTCAATTCTGTTACATTGGTCTTTGTGCCTATTTTTATACCAGTACCATGCTGTTTTGGTGACTACGGTCTTACAGTGTAGTTTGAAATCAAGTAGTGTGATGCCTCCAGATTTATTCTTTTTGCTTAGCCTCGTCTTGGCTATGTGGCTCTTTTTTGGTTCCATATGAGCTTTAGAATTGTTTTTTCTAATTCTGTGAAGAATGATGGTGGTATTTTGGTGAGGATTGCGTTGAATTTGTACATTGTTTTAGGTAGTATGGTCATTTTCACAGTATTGATTCTGCTCTCCATGAGCATGGAATGTGTTTTCCTTTGTTTGTGTCATTGATGATTTCTTTCAGCAGTGTTTTGTAGTTTTGTAGTTTTTTTTTTTTTTTTTTTTTTTTTTTTGAGACAGAGTCTCACTTTGTTGCCCAGGCTAGAGTGCAGTGGCACGATCTTGGCTCACTGCAACCTCCGCCTCCTGGGTTCAAGCGATTCTCCTGCCTTAGCCTCCCAAGTATCTGAGACTATAGTCATGCACCACCATGCCCAGCTAATTTGTGTATTATTAGTAGAGACAGGATTTTGCCATGTTGGCCAGGCTGGTCTAGAACTCGTGCCCTCAAATGGTCCACCTGCCTTGGCCTCCCAAAGTGCTGAGATTGCAGGTATGAGCCACTGTGTGCAGCCAATATTTCTTAATATATGAGGCAAGAAATCTAAAATTCAAAGGCATTTCCACATTGTGACAGGGTAGGTCTAATCAAACAGGATGATGTCTAGTACAGAATGTAGTAGCAGGCTCAATGCAGGGAGATGCTATAGAGGTAATAAAGACATTGACTGCAGCGTAGCTTTGGGATTCAAATCTTGGTTCTGCCTCCTACTAGCTATGTGACCATAAGGAACATAATTAAACTCTGTAAGTCTCAGTTACTCCATCAGTAAAATGAGTAAAATAGCAGTATTGCTTTACAGGATTTCTAGGAGAGTTAAATAGTTCCTGGTAAAATATTCACTGTAAACTATTTTTAATAATATAATATTTAAACAAGTATTTAATAATAGGATATGCAATTGAATAATAATGATAATTTAATAATGGTAATGTCTTTCTTTTTATTGGGGTCTGAAAGACTATTACAAGATTTAAAAACTAGGAGATGTTCTTCGAGCTGCTAAAATGAGGAGTACTTCCAGCTTTTAATTAACTTTCAGTGCAGTAAAGCAAGTCAGAATAGCTTCTAGGAAAGTATATAGACATCTGTTCCCCAGGTCACCAAGGTTCGCATCTGTACTTACCAGCTATGTGAAGATGGTGAGAATAGCAAGGGGCTCAATATCTTGTAGGTAATGTTTGATGCAAGTGGAGATGTTTTGCCTGAAGAAGACTCAGAGGAGTAAAGTGGGGCATAAGGATCACTTCCAAATATTTGAAAAAATATTTGGGTGACGCCTATGGACAGAGGGGGAAATAAAGTTTAGAAAACCTCAAAGAACAATAATTTAGAGTCAATTCCACTGAGATTTCCTGATAAGTGAACAGAGAGCCTCTCAATCACTCCTGAAAAATAAGAAATGAGTATTTACCCACCAATTTCTGTCCCCTATTGTTTGAGGTTTGCTCCTGGGGCAATAACTCCCGTATATCTCTGGCCTATTCTTTCTCATGGGTTGCACAGGCTTCCATGTGTTAGGGAAGGCGATGGAGTAGAAAAATAGACTTATGATGCAACCCTATCAGCCTGGGTAAGTCAGAGCTTGCACAGGGCCATCCTTCCTAGTTGTAGCTAAAATAAAGTGGGCCAAGGGATTATGATTTGGGAGTACCAGTAGCATTTACTAAAATCTATACAATAAAAAACAGTAACACTAGGTAACACCTGTTGAACACTTATTCTTTCCAGGCTCTGTTGTAAGCTTTTACATGTATCAGCACACACAATCTTTACAATACTGCCTACGAGGTAGGTTCTTTGTTTATCCTTGCCATTAGAAGCACATGCAGATTATGGGAATTGTTGAAACTCACGTAGTATATCAGTCATTTGGGTTAGGTTATGTTTCAGTAACAAAAATTTCCAAATTTTTGAGGATTAAAATAAAGGTTTATTTCTTGCTCATTCTACATGTCATCAAGGGTTTTCCAGTAGCCTCTGTCCTACATTGATCTCACATTGGAATTTAGGCTCCAACTGGTGTTTTTATAATTCTCAAAGGAGGATTCTGAAGGGGATCCTACTTAAATTTTCTGCCTAGGAATGACAGAGATCACTTTCATTCACATTTGAGGGCTAAATCCAATTACATGGGAACTCCTACTCCCAAGGAGGGCACAAAGAACCATCTCACCATGTGCTCAAGAGGAGAAAGCCAAAACTACTTGGTAACTAGAATTAATGACTATATGTTGTGCTCCTATGGACATAAACATACTTTCTTGCAGGCAAAAGACTCTTCTCCCTTCCCTATTGCAGGTACCCCAACATTCCTAGCCCAGTCACAGCTGCAAGTTAAAAATCCAGGATCTCTGGAGAATATCCAGGATGTTCTTTATAATAGAAAATAGAACATTATTCTCTCTGTCACATCCATATGAGGATCCTCTCATTTCAGAGACCTATAAACCAAAAGGGCAAGTTATTAGTTCCCCACATGGACGCTTCCAGCTTCTAATAATACTTTTTTCTTTGCCCATTATCTGGCCCCTAGACAAATGCCATATACTTAGAGTTCTATAGCAATGCTCCACTTTCAGATCCAGTTTTGAGTCAGTAACTTGGACTGGATTTTGCTGAGGTGATAACCCCAAACTCTCAGTGACTTTAAACAACAAAGGCTTTTTCCCCTGTGTCAATTGTGGCTGGGAAGGGAAAGTTTTGTGTTACACTGTGTTCATCTGGGATAATATGGAAAATTCCACCACCTGAAGCAGAGTAACAAAACTTCTGGGAAGATGTGGCCATGGGGGTGTTGGCTTCTCAATCCTATCTTTCTCAGGGACTTCTCCTTGTGCTTTAGCATCTAGTACTGTTCTGGGCAATGAGGATTTACTCAGCAACGGAAATATAAATAAAGAGGCCTTGTAGCAACTAGATTGGATATAAAGCAACCACATTTGTCAAAGGAATAATTAGGTAAATTATCATCATCTTACAAGAAAGTGTTCATTTTATAGACACTAACAATGTGAACAAATTTTTCAGAAAGTCTTGTTAGTAGGAACAGAACTTTGATTCAGAGGCATAACATTCCAGTTCTCTTCAGCATTGGCATCCCGGGGAGTTAGGAAATGCTCTTGTGACCTTGGATAACAACAATGAAAATAGAGTGTCTAGAACAAGGGGAGTTATCCTCAGTTCTGTTATGCACCAGAACAAGACTATGTGCACTAGTTTGAGCAGACAGACACTAGTGGCATTGAAGGTCTTTTCACATATCTATTGGCCATTTTTACATCTTCTTTGGAGAAATGTCTGTTTGTGTCCTTTGCCCATTTTAAAAAATGTTCTTCCTCATCACTAAACTGAGAATATTTTTTATGAAGGCTAAGATCCCTTTTATGTTCCAAAAATATCAGTGGCATTTGGCTAATCACAGTAATTCTTCCACCCTGATGATCAATCTAGTGTTTTTTAAATGAGGCCTAGTGGGTCTGTACTCTAACAGATTTATAGGAGACAAAGGAGAAAGGTCCTTGGTTTAGATTAATTTTTATAGATACATCTGTGGATTTACAGTTTCCCAGAAGCTCAGGGTAAACTTCTGTGGCAAGAGATGTCACATTCACATATCCAGAATGAGAATCATGGGTGGCTGTTGATTTCTTTCTGAACTCTTTGATGGAAATAGAATCAGTTTCAGCTCCAATCTCAATGTCTTTTATTGATTTAAAACATAGAATGACTAAGGGTGCTTAAAACATTAGCAGATGGAGGCTTTGGTAATTATTTCTTTATGAAAGTAGATACCTGAGTCGCATCTAGAATATACAGTTTGCTCTGTAGATCAGAATGTGACTGTGTAAAGTCCTCCTTGCTAGTGGTATGATTTAAAAGGAGAAAAAAGCCTCCACTGTCTAAAATTTCTTGCCCCGGTCGTGCTTAAAATCTTACTATTTCTTTAAGCATCTCTTCTCTGTAAGGGAAAATCATCGTCAACAATGCAAACTTCCATGATTGACTGGCACTGAGCTAAGTGCTTTGTTTGAATTCTCTAATTTAATCCATGCAACAACCCAAAGAGGGAGTATTTTTATTACCCACATTTTACAATGAGAAAAGCCAAGATTTAGAAAGGTTACATGCTTCACAGACTCACACAATTAATTATCATCAATGCCACAGGACTTGTACAGGACCTGACCTCTTGCTGTCTGAATGCAGAGACTTTGCAGTGAGTTGTGGCTCAGAATCACCATGTAACAAAAGCTATGCTATTTTCACATGAATTACTGAGCCATGCATTTCAGGGGTACCTACCTTTAAACAGAGTATTCCTATCGATAAAATATATTCGCCCAAGGATCAGTCCATGGCTGACATGTATTCAGTTCTGGGATTCACAATGTTAGGGACTTTTCCATTTAAATTACAAAATAAAATTTTATGCACTCAAGTTAATATAACTTGTCGAAGTATTTTTGCATTGAAGTATTTACACCAGAACAGATTGTAAATGTACACAGATTGTTCTGGTGTAAATTAGCTCACAGGATAAAGTAAGCAGCAATTTTTCATATTAGTATTATTTATATAATAAGGTTACCTATAGATAACACCAGTGTGCCAAGCCTGGTGAAAGGTATTTTGAATAAAAATAGTCAGTATATTTATGACTTAGAGAGACAGACTAATCAACTAATCGTATAATAGTGTAAAACCATAGCAGGGTCATACAAGAGAGGTACTTTATTAGGAATGCTATGAGATGTGATCTAGAGCAGAGATCAGAGAGTAGAAACTCACAACATGAAGTATTGGAGGTGAGGGTTGGAAGAGGAGCATTCCAGGCAAAGCAAAGAGTGTGTGCAAATGTCCAGGGAGGGAAGAGAGGTTGGTACCCATGAGGAGGAGGTGTGGAGGCCACTGTGAGGCAGGAGAATAGGGTCTGGAGGCAGGGAACCTAAGGCCTATTCGTACTGACTTCCTAGAACTAAATCAAAAGGAAAACCCTGACTTTCCATGCCTAAGTATCAAAAGGACCAGAGGTTACGCCCTTTGCAACTTCCCTTTTTCTGCATGGCAGATGAAAACCTGAAAGTACCTCTGATTGGTCTCCTCCCACAACCAATCAGGCTAGTCTTGGGCCAAGTCTTTATTTGCAGAGGAGTATAACTTTGTGACTTCACTTCAGTCTCTGATTGGTCACTTTCCACAACCAGTCAGACTGATTGTAGGCCACTACTTAATTTACATAGGGTGTACACCAAGTAACCAGTGGGAAACCTCTAGAGGGTATTAAAGCCCCAGAAAATTATGCAACTGGGCTCTTAAACACCTATGCTCGGTCAGGCTCCCACCTTGAGGAGTGTACTTTTGTTTTCAATAAATCTCTGCTTTTGTTGCTTCATTCTTTCCTTGCTTTGTTTGTGCATTTTGTCCAATTCTTTGTTCAGGATGCCAAGAACCTGGACACCCTCCACAGGTAACAACTGAGCCTGGAGAGCATGCTGTGAGATCAGGACCATGCAGAGACTTGTAGGCCACACCAAGGCCTTTGCTTTTGTTTCCCTTTGCTATTAAAGAAGCCAATGAAACATTTTAAGCAGGGGAAAGACATGATTTTCAAGAAGATCCCTCTTGGCTGCAGGGAGAAAATGAATGGAGGTAGGAAAGATGAGGAGATATAGGCTATTTCACTAGTCTAAATAAGGGATAATAGTCACTTGGGCTTAGATAGTGACAGTAGTGATGGTGGGAGGAAATAGAAATATAAAATAAAGGCAGCAGGACTGCCAAATGTTTAGGCCTCACACTTACTGGCTGTGTGACCTTGAGCAGATACTTAGCCTCTCTGAATCACTATTTCTATGCCTGTAAAAATTGGAGCAACCTTCAGCTGACAAACAAATTGAGCAAAGTTTCAGGATAAAAAAATCAATGTAAAAAAATTACCAGCATTTCTAAACACCAACAACAGCCAAGCCAAGAGCCAAATCAGGAACACAATCGCATTCACAATTGCCACAGTAAGAATAAAATACCTAGGAATTCAGCTACCTAGGGAGGTGAAAGATCTCTACAATTAGAATTACAAAGCACTGCTCAAAGAAATTAGAACACAAACAAATGGAAAAAAATTCTATGCTCATGAATAGCAAGAATCAATATCATTAAAATGGCCATATTGCCCAAAGCAATTTACAGATTGAGTACTATTTCTATAAAACTACCAATGATATTCTTCACAGAACTATGAAAAACTATTTTAAAATTCATATAGAATAAAAATGAGCCCAAATAGCCAAGGCAATCCTAAGCAAAAAAGAGCAAAAATGGAGCCATCATGTTACCTGATTTTAAACTATACTACAAGTAACCAAAACAGCATAGTATGAGTACAAAAACAGTTTAGTCAATGAAACAGGACAGCCCAGAAATAAGGCTGCACACCTACAACCATCTGATCTTTGACAAAGCTGACAAAAACAAACAACAGGGAAAAGACTCCCTATTTAATAAACAGTGCTGGGATAACTGGCTTAGCCATATGCAGAAGATTGAAACTTTCTTACATCATATAAAAAAATCAACTCAAGATGGATTAAAGACTTAAATGTAAAACTCAAAACTATAAAAACCCTGGAAGACAATCTAGGCAATACTATTCTGAACATATTGGGAAAGATTTCATGACAAAGACACTGAAAGCAATTGCAAAAAAAGCAACAATCAGCAAATGGAATCTAATTAAACTAAAGAGTTTCTGTACAGCAAAACAAACTATCAACAGTGTGAGCAGACAACCTGCAGAATAGGAGAAAATATTGGTAAACTATGCATCTGACAAAAGTCTAATATCCAGCATCTATGAGGAACTTAAATTTACAAGAAAAAAACTTCATTCAAAAGTGGGCAAAGGACATGAAAAGACGTTTTTCAAAAGAAGACATAGATGTAGCCAACAATCATATGAAAAAAAGCTCAACATCGCTAATCATTAAAGAAATGAAAATCAAAACCACAGTGAGATGCTATCTCATACTAGTCAGAATGGCTATTAAAAAGTCAAAAAATAACAGATGCTGGCAAGGTTGCAGAGAAAAGGGAACACATATACACTGTTGGCGGGAGTATAAATTATTTCAACCATTGTGTAAAACAGTGTGGCAATTCCTGAAAGAGATAAAAACAGAAACTACCATTCGACCCAGCAATCTCATTAGTGGGTATATGCCCAGTGGAATATAAATCGTTCAATTATAAAGACACATGCATTTAAATGTTCATTGCAGCACTATTCACAATAGCAAAGACATGGAATCAACCTAAATACCCATCAATGAGAGATTGGATAAAGAAAATGTGGTACAAATATACCATGGAATATTATGCAGACATAAAACAGAATGAAATAATTGTCCTTTGTAGGGACATGGATGGAGCTAGAGGCTATCATCCTTAGCAAAATAACGCAGGAACAGAAAACCAATACTACATGCTGCCACTTGTAAATGGGGGCTAAATGATGGGAATTCGTGGACACGAAGAAGGGAACAACAGACACTGGGGCCTTTTTGAAGGTGGAAGGTGGGAGGAGGGCGAGAACAGTAGAAATAAATAGGCTTAGTGCCTGAGTGACAAAATAGTCTGTACAACAAACCCCTATGACACTAGTTTACCCAAATAACAAACCTGCACATGTACTCCCATACCTAAAATAAAAGTTTAAAAAAATGGGGCAATAACAATATCTACTTCAAGGTCACTACAAATGAATATATGTACCTGGCACACAGTAAGTGCTTGATAAACATTACAGTAGTAATAGTTGCATTTCCAATTTTGAAATAAAGGAGAAAAAAGTGACTGGGATGAAAATATTTTCAATAACCATATTCATAGAAGTAGAATTCTTGAGTCAAAAAGATAGGATTAAAAAAACTAATCCTAATATACAGTTGTCCTAGTTATCTGTATTGGATTGGTTCCAGGACCCTAGTGGATACCAAAATTTGTGCGTGCTCAAGTCTTTTATATAAAATGGCATAATATTTGCATATAATATATGCACATTATCTCATATACTTTAAATCGTCTCTAGATTACTTATAATACCGAATAAAATGTAAATGCTATGTAAATGGTTGTTTTAATGTTTTGTTTTTTAATTTGTGTTATTTTTCATTGTATATTTTTTTGGAATATTTTAGATCTATCGTTGATTGAATTAAATGATGTGGAACCTCTGGATATAGAGGGGCAACTGTACTTCTTTTTAACGCTTCTTTTAAAGCATGTCTTAGAGATATTAGAAAAGTTAAATTCATCTTTCACAGTTTAGTTCTCCTAAAAGGACTATTCAAATTTACAGTTTTACCAAAAGGACTGAGAGTGCACAAGCCCTTAAACCTTAAACCTTTGACAACGCTGGGCCTCATCAATTTTTCCTTTTTGAGGCACAACATTGTCATCTTAATTTGGTTTAAAGTTGACTATTATTTAATGTTTCATGGTCAATTTTTATTTTTTTATTTGAAACACCTTTTCACACAAATTGTCCTGAGTAAATAATAAATAAATAGAAAACTAGACTTTTGACAACACCATAAAGAACAGAGAATAAAAGATACCATTCCAGGCTGGGCGTGGTGGCTCACACCTGTAAGCCCAGCACCTTGGGAGGCCGAGATGGGCAGATCATTTGAGGTCAGGAATTCGAGAACAGCCTGGCCAACATAATGAAACCCTGTCTCTATTGAAAATACGCACATTAGTGAGGCATGGTGGTGCATGCCTGTAGTCCCAGCTACTTGGGAGGCTGAGACAGGAGAATTGCTTGAACTCTTGAAGGGAAAATATTTAAGAGAGACTGGAGACCATTCAGGGATACTGGAAAGGATTACAAACCAGACAAAGATGAATGCATGTCTCACTACTCAAGTGTCTGCTGCAGACCAGCAGCATCAGCATCATGTGTGAGCCTGTTAGACTTGCAGAATCTTATGCCTAGCTCAACCTCCTGAATCAGAGTGCACATATCTACAAGACTCTCAGGAGATTGGTTTGCACATGAAAGTGTGAGGACTGCTGGATCAGATGACCTCAACAGTTCTTTCTGAACTGGTATGATCCTGTGAGTCTAGGAATTATATCCAAAGCAGAGAACTTGGGCACGATGTCAGGGGAACAGAACCTGTTTAGCTGGCAAGGCTGTTAGGGTTTTTCAAACTACTCCTGTCATTCTTGCATCAAGTTCTCAGAGGTACTTGAGGTGATACTGGAAGAAATAGATGTTGTTTAATACAAGATCAATTTTGAGCTGTTGACTCTCAGAGCTGGAAGAAACTCAGGGATCATCTAATTTGCAACTTTATTTTATATAAGAGGAACTAAAGGTCAGAGAAGGACAGTGACCTGTCCCAGGTTAAAATAAGAATTGATTACTTTTTCCTAACTTAATTTATGCCTAGGCTGGTTCATTCTCTCTCTAGCTCACTATTTCTGTCTCTATCTCTGTCTTTGTCTCTTGTCTTTCCTTTCTCTCTCCTCCCTCCCTCTCTCTTTCTCAATCTGTTGCATGCACATACACACATAGACAGCCAAAGTTAAACAACCTGCTTTGTAAATTGATCTGGTGTCTGTCCTTAGGGCCAAACAGCAAAAGCAAGGAGAGGGGGAAATATAATACTGCAGAAGGAGTCTTTTTCAGCAGTAGCAAAGCAGGCTGCAAGAGTAACATGAACAGGAGCTGAAGTCTGAAGGAATATAAACTAAGAAGTCAGAAGGAACATAAGCTAAGAATGCCAAAGGTATATGCTCTTCATTCATTCTCCCTCAGACTTTTGAGCTGAGGTTTGTCATTGGTTATTTCAATAAAGAATCCAGGGTTATGATTGAGGCTATAGGAGAAAATGAGGAAGAACAGTGGATGAAAGTCCTAATCTCAGCAGTCACAGAGCCCCCATGGAGTTGAGAATCTACTGACAGGACGCTCATTTAATCAAATAAACTCTTAACTTGATGTACAATTAAAATTAGAATGTAATTACAATTTATACTTGCGTGATTATAATTGGAATAACTATGATGAAAGAGAAATGCATGAAGACTCAGGGAAAATGTAATGTGGAGATTTGGCCTTGTCTGGCAGGGCAGAGAAGAAGATTGAGTAAGTCTTGAATGTGGTGCTATTAGAGGATATATAGGAGCTAACCAGGTGAAGACAGCCCAGGGAGAAAATTTTAGGCAAAGGTATCAGTATGAAGAGGTTGCAGTTCTAGCAAAAGCGTGATTCATTTGAGAAACCAAATAAAGGGTAATTTGGCTGGAGTATAGAGAGCAAATGGGAGTTATGTATGGAAAGTGCCTGGAGAGTGGCCTGTAACCATGCAGGATGTTATGAGTCATTTTAAATTTTCTGGTCTTTAGCCTAAAAGCAATGTAAAGCTATTAGGTCATAACATGGGAGTGATATGACCAGTTTTACATTTTGAAACTATGTCTCCAGCTGTAGTATGAACACATTGGAGGGGTTAGGAGTGGATATGAGATATGTCTGGAGCCAATTGTAGGAATGTATGAGAAATAAGGGGGGCTTAAACTTGGGTTTTGGAGTAGAGGAAAAAGAAGTGGGCAGATGTAGGAGAAGTTTAGGAAGGTACAACAGACAAATGTGGTGGTAGATTATATATATGGAAGGTATAGAAGAGAGTGTCAATTATGATTTTTAGGTTTTGACTGGTATAATTGAATGGATGGGGGGGCTCATTCTCGTTGATAAAGAACACTGAAAGAGTCTGAACTTAGAGCGAAAAACCATGAGTTTAATTTTGGACGTGCTGGTTGGATATACTTTTGTGATAGCCAGTGTGATAATCCAGGGGAGGTCAGATTAAAAGGCCTAGAATTCACAGGGGAGGCCTAAACCAGAGGTTGTAATGCTTGATGTAATGTAAGACTTTGTAAAACAAAGTCTCCTACTTTGTTTGTAGGAGACAAAACTGTCAGTGTGGGTGAGTTGCCTAGGGAAAGAGACAGACAAGAAGGTGACCTTGGTTTCCTTGCAAAGTACAATGCAAGGGCTTCTGCTGAGAGTTATTAAAGAGGTGAGAGGGAGAGGGGCTTAGGATGAAAGAAAGGTAAGGGGCCAGGGAAATTTTTGAGGAATTGATAATATCAGCAAATGGGAAACTGTCAGTTAGTCATATCAGCAAATGGGAAACTGAGTTAATGGGGAAAAGTTTTAAGTTTATTGGTGACAATAAAAGTCTTCTTTGGTCTGGTCCTCCCCCTTTAGGGGCTTAGGATAAAAAAAAGGTAGGTGGCCAGGAAAAACTTTGAGGACTTAGTCATATCAGCAAATGGGAAACAGTCAATTAGTCATATCAGCAAAGGGGAAACTGAGTTAATGGGGAAACGTTTTAAGTTTACTGGGGACAATGAAGGCCTGCTTTAGGCTGGTCAAACACTCATTTGGTGAGTGGCCACTGTTCTGGCCCTTGGGATATATGGTGAATAACATGGACTCGATACTCTTGAGGAGCCTACATGTTAGTGAGGAGAGTGGTGAGTGATGTAGGTACTTTGGCTCCACAAGATAACTACTATCCCTTAAAAGCATGAATTTATTATTCAAGTACTCTTCCTAATACTGTGATTTCAGCCAGTCATACCTGGCTACTTGATTAGAGTCATAGGGACAGTAGATAAAGTTTTACAAATAGAGATACAGATTTGCTTGAAAGGCATAATGAAAAAAAAATCAAAGAACAGAAATAGAGAAACAATGGAGCTTGAGTTCCATTAAGGGTGTTTTAAATAATCATGGAGATTAAGAGAAGAAAATAGAAGAAAGGGGAGAAATGAAGGATTAACAAACTGGCAGTTACAATGAGAATAATTGAAGAAGCAAACTGGAAGAATAGAAGATTATGATCTCAATGAGATGTATAAATAGGTCATTTTGGAAGTAAAGTAGTCATGGCTAAAGGAAAGGTCTAGGTGTGGAACAATACAGGGTGACCTCGATGAAGTAGGGATTGTCACTAGAGAGAAGATGGCCATGAAAGAGAAAGGTCAGGGTGTTGAATAAATTTCAATTAGCAAGTAGTACTTTTTGAATTGTCTTATATAGCACTGGCTATTCAGGGAGACACTATCCAAAATAAACATTCCAAGCATCTTCATAGAGAATGGATCCCAGATAGAGAACATCAGGAGACATGGAAGCTCTTCCCTTCTGCCACAAGTCTGGGTAGCAGTTTTAGATGTGCAGCTTCTGAAGTGACTGGATGAGATTATGCCTACTGGATAGAAACAGAAACTGTGAAAGTGCTTTGAAAAATTATAGTCCAGAATATACTGTGGGAAAAAGATAGCAGCAAGCTGAAATGCCATCAAGCAGTTGGTGTTAGGGTTCAGGGAAGGAGTAGTTAAGTTGTACTGAGCTATAGAAATCCTGGAGCAGTGATTTGCGTAGTTCAGGCAGGAAGGTAGCAATAAGGAAATCAGTCAGCAGAGAGAGCTACACTGGCAAGACTCTAGTTATGTTAATATAATGGCTACATCTCAGTCCTAGAATCCAGCAGCACCAGACCAATTGCCCAGCCAGAGGGGTCAGGCACAGAGCAACCAGACACTACGTACTTATTGGAACTGGGACATAAGGGCACAATAGGAGTGGCAACAAGAGGAACCTTATGCTTATTGTCCACTCATTTGTCCATTCATCCATCCATCCATTCATCTATCCAATACACCTTGACCAGTGCCTACCAGGTACAAGGCCTGTGCTGCATGGTGGGAATAAAGAGGTGAAGTAATATCATTGGGTCTCCCCAGTTGATATCATCTCTCTACCCGCAAAAGAGTTTTAGCTCTTTCATTCCTTCTCATTTATTTTCTGCTAGTGGAGAAGTGATAAACTTGGATTCTAAAGAAAAATAAAACTCCCCAGTCAGAGATGCACACAACACCAAATGAGTTCCCTTACACTGGCACACTTAAAATCATGGAAAATGCGTATGTGGATGATCAAGATGCAATTTATAGTAAACCACAAGTGCCAAGCCTGATGAGAATGTCACAAATTAGCAATGAATGTATCTTTAACATTCAACTTGAAGTCTTGACCTAAGAATATATGTCAATATATTAATATTACATTGATAAGTACGTATAATACATTTCTCTCTCCTAGGGAAATCCTTCTGATAAGGCCAAGATGCAAGCATTTATTCCTTCTCCTTTACCCTTTGGAAGCTCTGCCTTTGTTTATGCCCAGCTCATTATACAGCAGTTGTCTTCATTACCATCTCATGCTTTACGGGTGGGAAAATGTTGCTATGGTGATGCTGGAATATAGGCCTGAACACAGACCAATGTGAACTTATCCTTAGTTAGGGGCAGTAGAGCAGTAAGGAGTTAGCAACAGGAGTCATAAACCTTTTTCCTATATTCCTAATATATATGCTTCAGTGAAGGAGTGTTGGAGTTAATGGAGATGAACCGTTAGCAGCAAATAGAATGGATTCAGGTTCTCACATGGTTGTTTCATTTTACTATAATTAGCCTGTTTTTCATGAACCACTGATGAACATTCCCAGGTTAGCAAATACATAGCTCAGCTCCTTGAAGAGCTGACAATCTTGTTTGTTATTTTCTATTTCACAGTTGTAGACTATACTCCAAGTATCACAAATGGGCACCACTAGTAACAGATAGAACTGGAAAATGTATAGATGGCTTCTTGTAAACCCTTTACTACCTTTAGGAAAGCTCAGATTCATGACCCAGACAGAGTAGTTAATCTGAGCGTTTGTATATAAAATCAGAGTAGTTAATCTGAGTGTTTGTATATAAAAACAGATGTTTCTCAACTTACAATGAGGTTATGGTTTCTACTAAATTTATATCATTTTTGTACCTCGTAAAGTCAAAATATTTTATGTTGAGTCATCACTAATTGCGAACTGTCTTTGTTAGAACAGAAGACCCTTAGATGTAATCTAAGCTGAATTTTTCTCTTAGACATGAGGAAACAAGTCCTAGAGATAGAAGAGTGCCTTTAAGGGACCCAGCAACCAAGAGGCAGGTTGGTTTAGCTGAAATGAGAAGCTGTTTTTCCTTCTATCTCTTTGTCTTCTACTAGTTTCTGCTTCTTTAATCAAAGACTTTCAGAGAACCCATCTTTTCTTTTCCAGTGGGAAGGAAATTAATGGAGGTGGAGATAAATCTGGAGACCACACTTCCCCACTCCAAATGTTAACCTTGACTTAGTCACTTAAAGTCACTGACCCAAGCCTCCTAATGAAGCATGGCTCACTCTAGAAGGTATTGTTGATGGACCTGAAGCCTTGAGAAGATGAACAGTTTCAGTGCTCAGAACTGGCTTATCAGCAGGTATCCCAGTCAAGCTGACAGCAGGACCTATTACTCTCTTATCTTTGTTTCTTAGTCTTTCAAATACATCAGCATGCATCATTTGATATATTTCTGTCTTTTCCTTCTATAGTTCAAGTGTTATTTACAATGAGTCTTTTGTAACTTCACATCCTAAGGATATCAGTGTTTTGGGCTACTGCATTAGTTATAATTAAACTAAGCCATATGGGCCCCCTAGGAACAGTTGTAAATCTTGGCAGAAATGTTTATCTTTTTTATTAATAGAAAGGTTAGTTTTGGTCTTCATGCTACTTATTTATTTATGTCTTTTTATTATACTTTATGTTCTAGGGTACATGTACACAACGTGCAGGTTTGTTACATATGTATACATGTGCCATGTTGGTGTGCTGCACCCATTAACTCGTCATTCACATTAGGTATATCTCCTAATGCTATCCCTCCCACCTCGCCCCACCCCACAACAGGCCCCCGTGTGTGATGTTCCCCTTCCTGTGTCCAAGTGTTCTCATTGTTCAATTCCACCTACAAATGAGAACATGCGGTATTTAGTTTTCTGTTCTTGTGGTAGTTTGCTGATAATGATGGTTTCCAGTTTCATCCATGTCCCTACAAAGGACATGAACTCATCCTTTTTTATGGCTGCATAGTATTCCATGGTGTATATGTGCCATATTTTCTTAATCCAGTCTGTCATTGATGGACATTTGGGTTGATTCCAAGTCTTTGCTATTGTGAATAGTGCCTCAATAAACATATGTGTGTATGTGTCTTTATAGCAGCATGATTTATAATCCTTTGGGTATATCCCCCGTAATGGGATGGCTGGGTCATATGGTACTTCTAGTTCTAGATCCTTGAGGAATCGCCACACTGTCTTCCACAATGGTTGAACTAGTTTACAGTCCCACCAACAGTGTAAAAGTGTTCCTATTTCTCCATATCCTCTCCAGCATTTATTGTTTCCTGTCTTTTTAATGATTGCCATTCTAACTGGTGTGAGATGGTATCTCATTGTGGTTTTGATTTGCATTTCTCTGATGGCTAGGGATAATGAGCATTTTTTCATGTGTCTGTTGGCTGCATAAATGTCTTATTTTGAGAAGCATCTGTTCATATCGTTTGCCCACTTTTTGATGGGGTTGTTTGTTTTTTTCTTGTAAATTTGTTTGAGTTATTTGTAGGTTCTGGATATTATGCTACTTATTTTAAGCAACTGTCAGACCTGAAGATCTTAAGAGCTCCCTGCTTGCGAAGAGACTTAATAAGAATTATAGTTGAGATGTGGGATAGATCAAGAGTCTTAGAAACAAATGCTGACTCCCTACTGATAGAGAAATCATTTTAAGCTCTCTCAACCTCAACTTTCTGTTGTATAGATCAGAATTGCATGTCTTGTCAGGATTGTTGTACAGAAGATATGGAATACTGCCAGAGAACTGGATAAGAGACTGACATCTTTTCCAGTCTTCAATGGAAAAGCTGAATTCAATGTAATCTAAGCTGAATTCACATCCTAAGGATATCAGAGTGTTTTGGGGTACTGCATTAGTTATAATTAAACTAAGCCATTTGTGTTGGGACAATATAGGATATATTTTCCCCAGATATACATATATAGGATATACCCTCAGTTCAGTTTTTATTGTTTCTTCAAAGGGATTTTATATTTGTCAACTCACTTGACATTCCCACTATCAGGTAAACATGTAAGAGATAACAGACTTGTTCAGGATTACCATGCACATAATTGGGATACCTACATTTTGGTCCTAGCTGGGTTTCAGTCTAGCCCATCTGAACTTGAAAAAGTGATCTTCAAAAAATACAAAATAATGGTGTTGATCCCCAACTTAAAATCCCTCATTTGAGAGTGGTGTGGGACCACCTGCCCATTTCTTCGACCTCATTTTTTGCCATCATCTCCCTCAACCAAAGCATGTCAGCAACAGAGGAGTCATTCCATTGCTCTGACCTACTTTTTTTTTCCTGCCTCACGGTCATTGCACATGTAGCTCCTTCAGTCTATAATGTTCTTTGCCCTGTGGCTTTGCGGAAATGCCTATTTTTCACATTTCAGTTCTTAGCTTAAGTGTCTCTTGCTTAAAGACTTTCCTCTGAACTCTACATAAAGCAATATACTGTATTATTTTCTGTTTCAGCCTTTGCTTTGGCACCTTAACAGCACTCTGAATTTATGACTTTTTGATGAATTTTTTTTCTCTTGTATTTACCTGACTTATTTTATTTGGTCTGTCTATCCTTTTGGGATGTAAAATGTTATGAAAATGGGGACTAGGTCTATTTTATTTATGGTTGTATTGTATCTTCAGCACTCAGCTCAATTATTGACACCTATTAAGCACTCAGTAAAATTTGCTAAATGAATAAATAAGTCACTCAGTTTTAGCATTTTAGCTCATCATAGGTAAAAATGTTCAATAACTGTAACTATTTTACTTACTGTCTTAACTTCAAATAGAGAAGGCTCTTCCCTTCTGTTATTATTTCTTCCTGGTCTCTATCAGACATAGTTCTTCTCCATTGTCTTTTCTTTTACATTTTTCCTCTGTCTGCTTGAGTATATGTTCAACTTGGCATGTACAACTTACTAAGCTAATATTTATAGAGATAAGAGCAGTAGGTTGAAATCTGGAAATCTGAGTTCTAGACTTAGATATGCCTTTAGCTTAAAATGTGATCCTGGACAAAGTTAGATGCCTATTTTTGGACCTCAGTTTCTCCCATTTTTGTAGTGAAGAGATTGGAACTGATGTTTTCCACCTAGAATATTATCTAACTTATATTGCTTGTTTATCTTCTGTCAATTAACCTAGGGAGCATCGTAAAATAGCCACTTCTAAAATAGTAGGGGTCATCTGGATTAATGTGTGGGTACATTCATTAAAAAAGAAGTCCCATTAGTTTATATTCATGCTATAAAATTTACAATCCCTACGGAGAAACTAAGCTTCAAAATGTCTTGCCAATGAACAATATATCAATGGCCTTGCTGTGCTGGGTGCTTTCTGGAGTAGCTGGGGAGCCACAAGTGCTGATGAAAACAGAAGTGAGCTGTGTTATGTTCTCATGTTGTTCTCCATATGCTATGTTTTGTAGGTCTGCCAGAATTTTCTCAGTATGGCTCCTCCAAATTTCCTACTTCATCTCAGATTACACACATTTCAGCCTTGGCAGGAAGGTCTGCATTTAAAGCCAGTTTTGAAGATAGCAAAAATGTTTCACATATACTCAGCGTTTAGTATTCATTACCCTGCACCCAGTGGCAAGACAGAGGAAGCATGGTCTTGTGGCTAAGAGACGAGGACGTGGAATTAGAAGCCTGGATTTGAATCTGATGTGACTTGGGATAATGACTTAATCATTTAAATATGTGTTTCTTCATCTGTGAGAGATGCGTAATAAGAGTAAAAAGCTTTCAAGTTGATAGGGTGAAATGAAATAATCATGTAAATATTTAGCATATCCCTGGCACATGGTAACCAATCAATATGCATTATTTACTGTTTGTATTTCTTTCAGTGCTTGCGTAAAAACTGGAGGATTCCAATCCACATCAAGATGCTCTAGTTTGTATTACCTCTGTTCAGTAAATTCAATTTCTGTGTCATCATCTGTGAAGTTGATGTTTGGTCTGTGATCTTTAAGGTCCCTTTCTGCTCTGAAATGATAAAGCAAATTGATGAATATTTGGCATTATAAGAGGACAGATAATAGACATTTTAATTTTTGGAATTATCTAAAAACTCTTGAGTACTGATTACAAAGTATTATATAAAAGTAGTTATGATTTTCTCGGTTACATCACAGAAACCAGAAAGTGATTGTGTAGCAAAACTATGAAGTAGGTGACATTTTTAGGAAATCCTGGCCCTTGCAGTCTTTACCTCCCCGAGATGTCTCTCTTGCACATCCTAGCTTTTTTCCTGCGCCTTTTTTTTCCCTCCCCTTACTTATCTGACTCTGAGTTATATGCCTTATCTCTAACTGTAAAATGAAAGTTCTTGTTTCCTATTAAATAAATTTCATGCTCTGAGAAGCAGGGAGGAAGCATATTTCAAACAAGTTCTGTGATTGGACCATGCTTTCCAGGGCCCTGATATAATGCCAGATTGGTGGCTACTATTTTCTCTCATATTTGACAGATCATTGAATTACGGTATCTCCCTCAAACCAATGATATGGCCAGTTCTTTAATGTTCACACACTTCTGGTTCTGGCTTCAGCTACTGACTAATAACACATCTTATTCACAAAGAATTCTTAGAGTTCTCGTCTCAGATTCTAAACTAAATAGTCTTAGAATTTTTCTTAACACGAACCTTCTCATTTTACTGATGGAGTAACGGAGGCTCTGAGAAATGACATGACTTAATTTATGTCCCCACAGCTAATAAATAACAAAGTTTCCTGCAATAATACCTGAAATATTATTACATGATATATTCCTCATAGTCTCACTGTTTTATAAATTATTTTTGTTGTTTTAAATAAGAGTCTATCATTCAATTTGCATTTTTTTTTACAATAAGGAGCATGCTAACCTGGTAGTAATTCATGGTTTATTTAGATTAGTTGAGAATTTAGGTTAGTTGTTAGTGAGGTCAGAACAGGATCCAGCAAAATTCCTGGGGCAGAAGAGGAACCAGAAGGAGAGGATATGGGTAGTACAGATTGGAATGGAGAACTAACAGTGGGCTTAGCAAGACGGGATTTGTTGGTGACCCTGATAACAGTGGCTTTCATGCAGTGGTGGGGTCAAAAACCTGCCCAAAGTGGGTTAAAAAGTGAATAAATATCAAGTGAAGAGGTACTAATATTACATGGATTTTTTTTTCTCTGAAAGTGAATAGAGAAATAAAATAGCTGGAGAGAGACATGAGGTCAATTGAAGTATTTTAAATATTTTACATATGTGCATATATATGTAAAATTATAACATATTTGCATGCTGTTGGTAATGATTTCATATTTAGGTGGAAATTGATGGTGAGGAGAAAGAAATGTTGATTATAGGCGAAAAGTCTTGGCTTGGTGAGAGGCAGTGAGACCTTGTAATAAATGGAAGGTTTGGCTTTCTCTAGGTGAGAAATCCAAGATTATGAGTAAAGAAGTAGACAGCTTGAGATATTTGGTGTTGAAAAGATGCAATGGTTATCTTTTGGTTGCTTCGATTTTCTTGATGAAATAAGAAGTGAGTCAAGAGCTGAGAATGAGGAGAGGGAGAGAGTGTTGGTGATTGCAGGATGGAAGAGTGAATTTGTTTGAGAAATACAGTAAAATTGCTGGATAGTGCTAAAGGCCCACTTAAGTTTGAAAGTCAAAAATATGAAGAGAGCCAGGTTAGACCTGTGTGAATTTTTCTCCAGCCTCGTGCAGCTGCTTGAGTGTAGTTGCAAAATAGACGGACAGCTGAGTTGAACTAAAGTTGGGGTTTTGCCAAACTAGGCTAGAGGAGAAAAGAGGAACAAGCAATTTGGGAGTATATAAAAGGAGTGATTATACAGATTACTCATGAAATATAAGAAGAGTAAGGAAGGAACTGAGGACACAAAACAGGTTATGAATGGATAGTAAAAAGTGGTGAGGCCAGTGGGATGGAGGTCCTGATGAATTTGCAGAGGAGAGCAAGGCAGATTCTAAAGTTAACAGAGCTGCAAAAATAAGAGCAGATGTTTGAAAAAAGATTTAAGGGACAATGCAGTTACTAGTAATGGCAAGGTCTAGTGGTGGCCATGGTAGTGGGTGAATGAGGTGGAGTGAAGTAGAAACCTGAAGGGGAGATAGTCAAGGATTTGGATGGAGACCACAGCATTGGTGTGGAAGTGGTCAAGTTGCTGACAGAATATAGAGCGGACGAGGTGAAGAGGGTGAAGAGGTGAGTAGTGGTGAAGAGGCAGTGAAGAACAAGATGGTGAATTTGAAACTTAGGTCTTCAGTGGTTGAGGAAAGCAATGAGGGTGGCAGATGACTGCCACAAGGCAGGAGAATAGTGGCAGAGGTTGATGGCGTATATTTCCAAAAAGGTAGGATATTTGAAGGAGGAAGGAGGCAATAATTGACTATAAATGATTGTAATGAGCACGGAAAGCACCTAGCCTTACCTCCAGGCTCTGTGTGCAATGTGGGATGTAAAAGGAATAACAGCTCTCACTTGAAAGGCCAGCAAGGGAAGCACTTTTTACAGAAAGAAATCAAGCTTTACACACAACTAGTGGAGGAGCTAAAAAGACATTAAAAGGTATAGGAAATCTTCCCAGTATAGATTGTAAGTTCCAGAGCATCCAGTAGAAGAGCTGGGGAGAGGCATGTTTAATAATGACTGTGAGATCACATTGGAGATGCATACTTATCTGGGTATGATAGGTGATCTAGAATACTACTCAAACATTAATGTATTTGAAAATCCCCTTGGGATCTTGTGCAAATTCAGATTCACAATCTTGTTGTGGGGTGGGGAGCTAAGAGTCTGCATTTCTAACAAGCTTCAAGGTAAGGCTGATAATACTTATTTGAGGATCATACTTTAAGGAGCAAGGCTTTGTAGGCTTGGACTAGTGTGAGCAGCATTAAGGTTAGAACCTGAGGAGAGGATGCCAGTGACGGGTTTGATCAAGAACAAGTGGGACTCTGGAGCCTCCTTCAATCTGGGAATATTTAGTAATTGCCAACATTTTTGGAATATCAATTTTTAAACTGTCTTATCTTTAAATTTTTAAACCTTCTCTGAAACTAAAGCTCATGCATTAAGCATGTATTTGTTTCAGTGAGTGTATTGTCTTTGTTTCATAGGTGTGCACACATTATTTCAATAGGACTGTTTGTTCCTTGGAGCCAGAGACTGTGGGGAATAGTGGAACATTATTGGATCATGAATCATAAGACTTAATTTCAGTTCCCATTTGTATTATTAAATAGCTATGGAAAGCAGAGGAAAAGATAATTTACCTTTCTGGTCATTTTTATGTGTGAAGTGGGGATAATCATGCCTAGCTGTCAGTGCTATGAGATTCAAATGAGATACTTAGTATAAAAATGTGTTGTAAATGGAAAAACAATATAATAACAAGATAATAATTATTGTCAGACTGGTATTTTTCTGATATATGGCAGCATGGCATATTGGCTGGTGCTTGACATTATTGATCAGTGACCATGCCACATTGGTAGTTAAATATTTTAAAATGTAACTCCTGAAAATTGTGTTTCATAAATTTACTGTTATTTATTCTGTGTCTTTATAAAGTGTCAGCAGAAAAATGGGCATAAAATAGTTGTGGAATTAAAGATTTGGTGTAACAAAGTAAATAAAATATATGAACACCTATACCAAGGCACACTGAGTGAAAAGTGAAAGTAATTCCAAAAGTCTGTAGAATGAGTTATTTCTAATGTCACTTTTACCAGGAAGCATTAAGGTGTCAGTTCTTGTTCCCTCACAACAAATTTGAAAGTGACCTCACTATACTTTTTGGCATTTGTTTCCTCTTTAGATTATACCCTTCACATTTTGTAGTTGGTTAATGCAGGTACACCCAGACAAAAGAAGGATGCTAGGTACAGACAAGCTATGATTGACCTAACCCTTCCATTCTGTTCTGCAGTAGAACTCTCTGTTCCAAAATGTGTTATGGGGACTCATGTTAAAACTTCTTCAAAAACAGCTTGTTCTCTAACAGTAAAAAATATTTCTTTTATTTTTCCTTTTTTTCTTGGAGAGCTTGCTTTAGTGAGAACTGATTTTCCCAGCTCTTTGCAATTCAGAAAGAAAGTATGGATTTTGGGGTTCAAATTCTGGCTGTACCCCTTATTAGCTGTAAATCTTAACCAAGTTACTTAAACTCTGTAAACTTCAGGTTTCTCTTTTGTAAGACTGTCATAATTATAGGATTTTCCTCACATGATTGTTGTAAGAATTAAGATAATGTGCATAAAGTAAGTGCTAGTCACTATTAATGACTATGTAAGAACCTAGATAAAAAAATTTGTGTCCTGAATTTATAAAGACTCTAAATTCAACAGTAAAAAAAAAAAAAAAAAAAAAAAAAAAAAAAAAAAAAAAAAAAAAAAACCACTTAAAAATAGGCAGAAGGTTAGAACAGACACTTCATGCTTCATGAAGTTAGGTATACAGATGGAAAATGAGCATATGAGGAGGTTTTCTACATCAATATTCATTAGGAAATGCAAATCAAAACCACAGAGAGGAACCACTTCACACTTATCAGAATGGCTAAAAATCTGACACTGATTATCAATAGCAATACCAATGACAAAAACCAAGTGTTAGGAGGATGGAGAGCAAACAGATGTTTCATACATTATTTATAGGAATACAAAATTGTAAAACCACTTTAGAAAAGCATTTGTTAGTTTCCTCAAAAGCTAAACATACCACTACCACATGACCCAACCATGCTTCCCCTGGCCATTTACCCAAGAGAAATAAGGTGGTTGTCCATACGATGCTTTACATATAAATCTTTATGTCTTTGTTTATATAGCTCAATACCGGAAACAACCCAAATGTCCAGCAACAGTTGAAAGGATAAACAAAATGTGGTACATCCATACAGTAAATGCCACTCAGCAATAAAAGGAAATTAATTATTGATACATGCACCAATGTGAACAAATCTCAAAATAACTGTTCTAAGAGAAAGAAGCCAGACAAAACAGTACTTATTGTATGACTCCTTTTATATGTAATTTTAGAAAATGCAAACTATAGTGACAGCAGGTAGATCAGTGGTTGCCTGGAGATGGGATGGGAAAGGAGTAGAAAAAGACAGGAAAGGGAGATTACCAAAAAACAAGGGGAAGTTTTCGGGGGAACAGATATGTCCATTATGTGTTGATCATAGTGATGGTTTTACAGGTATACACAAATGTCAAAACTTACCAAATTGTATGTTTTAAACATGTAGAACTTGTTGTATGTCAATTATACCTGGAATGAAGTTATTAAGAAAAAAGAGGCTCTCCATATTTTGACCCCATCTAATAACCTTGTTTATTACTGAACCTTTTACTCCATTGAATCTATAACCATATTCCTTATAGGGATTACCCCAAAACATTTCTTTCACTTGTCCATTAAACATATATTCACTGGGTCTCTGTTATGAAATAGACCTTAGAAGAGGAGTTAGGCATCCTTCAGTGATCAAGACAGTCCCAGTTTCTTCTCTCATAAGCTTCACAATCTGTTCGGAGACATAAACAAGTCCACTGTTGTACAGTTATGTACATTTATTATTATTGTGTTTATTATTATTTTTATATATTTAGGGGGTACAAGTGAGGTGTCTTACATGCATACATTGTGTAGTGGTGAAGTCTGGGCTTTTAGTGTACCCATCACCCGAATAGTGAACATTGTATCCAATAGGTAGTTTTTCAACCCTCACCCCTGACCCTCCCACGTTTTGAGGTCTCCAATGTCCATTATTCCACTTTGTACATCCATGTACTCGTTATTTAGCTCCCACTTAGAAGTGAGAACATATTTGACTTTCTGTTTGTGAATTATTTCACTGAGGATAATGGCCTCTAGTTCCATCCATGTTGCAGCAAAAAACATTATTTTATTTTATTTTTTAGTGCGGGGTAGTATTCCATGGTGTGTGTGCGTGTGTGTGTGTATGTGTGTGTGTATTTTTGTCTTTTAATCCAGTCCTCCATTGCCTGACATTGATTCCATGACTTTGCCTTTGTGTGTAGTGCTGTGATAAACATAACAGTATAGGTTTTTTAAAAACTATATTATGATTCCTTTCCCTTTGGGTGTATACCCAGTAGTGGAATTACTGGATTGAATAGTAGTTCTACTTTTAGTTATTTGGGAAATTTCATACTGTTTTCCATAAAGGCTGTACCAATTTATTATTTTTGACTAGTTAGCCTTTGATAACCTTGATGTTATAAGATAATCCTCCAATGGGGGCTGCTGGGCCTCTTGCACTTAAAATTTAATATAACTTCCAGTGTAGTTATTTGAAATAGTCTCCCATCATTTGAGACCTTCTCCCATTATTCTTGAATGATTTAATGGGTTTATTCTTAGTCCATTGCCACTTTTTGGTAGACAAGGTAACAGAAAGATTAAATGCATACGTTCTGAAGTCAGACTGCCTGAGCTTAAATTCACCTCTATCTCTTGTTCATCTACTTAACTTCTCTTAGTTTTGCTTCCTCAGCATACTAATTGTACCTGTCTCATATAGTGATTGTGAGGGTCATTGGGATAATTCAAGAAGTTCTCTGAACAGTTCTTGGCATATGGAGTTGCTCAAAATATGTGAACTGTTTTTATTATTTTGGCTTCCTAAGGTAGCTTGATACCTATATAAAAAACACTCCAGCCAAATGTGGTCAATAATGCTAACTGGAAAGCAACTCTGACCTAGAGCCTTGGAGGGTGACTAGATAGGTGTGAATTACATTCTCATAGACAAAAAGAGACAGAAATTCAGAGAACCAGTCAGGTGAAACCAAAAATACATGTACTTTTGAACCCTAGAACAAAAGGCAGAAAAGAAATTGAGGCAGTCAAAATTCAATCAACACAGGGTAGGTAAAGTTAGCCTACAAAGAGTTTCCTTTTCAAGGTAATGAGCCATGCTTGTTTGGGTCATGATTATGCAGATAGGGAAGCTAAACTCAAGCAACATCATACTGAATGCTAAAATGGCAATTTAATTCTGAAATCAGTGTTGTCCCCCACTGAGGGGATCCATTTATAGTTCTGTACTGGGTAGAAGTTAATATTGTGAGACCTAAGCGGGTAGTGTGTAAACGACTTCCATGGCTAGGAAGGGAATGAGACTTGTGGTAACAGATAGGGGAAAACACACAGAAAGTACAACTTTTGAAATTCATCTTCTTTATTCTTTTTTAAAATTAGCTCATTCTCATCTTAAAACTCAAGATCTGGTAGAAATTTGAATACAGAAAAAAATAACTAAAACAGTATTACCCATTCTCTGAAAACATGTTAACTTGGTTGGCTCTATAAAGAAAATAGGATATGAAAGGGGCCCATATTCAGAGATATTACCCGTAGTGCCATGGTGTCACTTTTAAAGCCATCATATAAAACATTCGATACTGAAGACATTTAAGATAGTGGAAAATTGGTGTTTCTCTTAATGAACACGGAGCCAGAAATGACCCTCTGTCATCATGCAGGTTATTTTTTTGGCCTGTGGACTGATTGGCACTGTTATCCCAGAATGTCCAGTGGTACATCAGCATCTGTGTGCAGAGCCCATTCAGTGTTGAAAGGGCATGCAGGGGCAGTGACAGGAAGAAAGTGGAGGGCTTTATACAGCAGACTGATTGCAATGATGGACTTCACTGTTTGCCAGACCCCAGCTAGTGCCTCCTGCATCAGAATCTCCCTATCTCCAAGCTTCTGCTGGGAGGTTGGTTAGTAGCAGAAAATAGGTAAGAATAGAGGAAGCTGACCACAGTCCGGAGGTGAGTGCGATCAGAGATAATTATTAATGCTGAGGTTAGAATAAGATCTGGAACTTCTTATTCAATGTACAAAGTACAATGTACAATGTACATTGAACTTCTAATTCAATGTACAAAGTAGACCGTTGAGTTCTCTAAGCGGTATACCGTATCAGCCTTTCTCCCTGTTTTCAGTTCTCCCTCCTTTACTCCCTACATTCATCCTCTCCTTCATTCCCTCTTATGTGTTTCCAGGAGCCCATAGAGAACTAGGCACTGGAGAGATCCCAAGATGACTTAGAGTCATTTCCTGCCACTGAGAAGCACTGGACAGGGAGTTAGAACAGCAGCTTCTAAGGATCTAGATGACTTAGCGAGGCTCTTTACTTCTTGAGCCCCCAGTTTTATCTCATCAAAAACCTAGGAATTGGAGATGGTTTTATGATCTTACAGCTCTGAAAGTTAACTAGGTTTTAGATATTATCACTTATCATAAGCAAGGCATTCACCTAAGAATGTCATTTTATTCTCATGAAAATGAAACAGGCAAGCACAATTATCTCTTATATTACATATGAGGGTACCAAGACTTGAGGTTAAGTAAACTGCAGAAGGGTGCTCAGACAGCTGGTAAGTGGAAGAATCAGAATTTGACTCCAGGCAATCTGACTCTATGCATGACCAATATACTATATTGCTCTTTTTGAAGCTAGTGGGTTTGTTTTATAGCTAGTGTGGCTGGAACTAATAGAAATAGCATAGGTGCATGGGCTTTGGTGTCAGAATTGCCTATGTTCAAATTGGAGTCCCATCACTTTCTAACTAAGCATCTTTGGGCAAATTATTTAACCTTTCTGTGCCTTAATATCAGACTATCAATGGGTTAATAACAAATTTTGGACTAGAAATCATTGCAATACTGAGCTTTGCTTTACAACTCAATAGCCATTGATTTTGACTCCCAGCATATTCCCACTTTTCCTATTTCAGTGCCATAATGCCTGAAATATCACCATTATGAGGACATTTCTTCAAGAAAAGCATTATCCTTTCAGTAAGTTTCTCTTATTAACAATAAAATATTGACTAGGATTGAGGAATATACTATGCCGGGAAAGATATGAATAACTTTATGCCATCATCTCACTTATTCCTCACAAATAGCATATAAAGTATGTACACACACCATATGTATAATAGTAATTATTCCCAATTTATATATGGAAAAGTGAGTCTCAGAGAGATGGCCAAGATGACACAAATTGTAACTGTTGGGACTGCAGTTTGATTCTAGAATTATTCTCTTAACCATTCTGACATTTTGTTACTAATAAATATGCCTGGAAGAGTTAGCATAGAGTCATGAATATATATATATATATTTCTATTATTATTTCCCCCATAAGAGGAGGAACCAGAACAGTACAGAGTGTGGTATGTGGAGCCAATTAAAAAGAGAGAGTAAAGCACCTGAAAACCAACTTCCCTTTGCTGAGGAGGGCTGGTTCTGGAGATAAATTCTCTTTTCCTTGTTTGACTTTGCACCTCATGCTGGGGTTGCTGCTGAGAAACATGGCAGACCTGTTCCAATTAGTGTCATAGAGGCTCAGGGCTGGAAAAGAATTTGGAGAGTGTAGCCTTGAATGTTTGTCTGGTGAAGGCATCTTCTTTTTAACAACACGAACGTTTTTTCTCCTCTTGTCTCTGCTGTCACGCCTCCTTGAACGTGAAATCACTACATCTTTTAGGTGATCTCTTTGACAGTGGTCAGCTCTGCATTTCAAAGCTCCTTTTTTTAAATCTTAAGCTTGACTTTTCCTTCTTTTGTTCTTTCCTGTTGATTGGCAAAAAACAAGCGTGGTTGTTTTTCCATACTATAGTTGTATATACTTTTGGAGGCAAAGATGGCAAGTCACATACTCTGCCTCTCTGGCTGCCATCTTTATTTAAAATCTGATTTATTTATCAGATTTTAACTCAATATCACTTTCCTTAAGAACCCTACCCATGACCCAGACAACACCCTTGTTTTATGCATCCACAGTACCCTGAATTTTCTTTTGCAGCCCTTTGTTCACCAGCAATTATACAGAGATAATTATTGTTTCTCACAAGGTATACACTCTATGAGGGGCGGGGACTTGCTGTCTAGTTCACGTGTGTGTACTAGTCACTGTGCTTATGCATTTTATTTACAAACTTTTATGGAGCATCTCCTGGGTATCAGCCACTGTACTTGTGAACAAGATAGATTTAGTCCCTTACCTCGTGGAACTTATATTCTAGTGGAGTTTTTCATTCTTTTTTTCTCAACTTTTTTTTTTCTTATAGCAATTGACAATGAGAAAACATTGAAGTATGATTTCTATCTATGGTATTTTTCTAAGTATAAATTGATTCAGAATGGTAGTTTAGACATGTGCTCATTGCCATGATTTAGTTTATGAACTGCACCTGTCCTCATTTCTAAGAGTTAAAAAACTGGGACTGGGTGGTTGGACTGACAGGTGCACAGATGGACTACATCAACGATAGCATCACAGTGAATTGGGAGCCATTCATTAATTTATCTTTTCAGCATTCATTCATCTTTTCTCATTCCCTTTGCAGTTCTGCTTCTACCAGTCTTAGTATTTGGGATAATAAAGTCTTTGGCCACAATGTAGGCCAAAGATTTGTGGTCAGAGTGGCTTGAGTTCTATAATATCCAACCTACTTACTTGCTGCACAACCTTGGACCAAACTAAACTCTCCAATTTTTAGCTTTCTGAGAAATATCATTTCCTACTTCATAGTTGTTTTTTTTTTTTAAAAAAAGGATGAAATGAGAAGTAGTAGTAGTAATGCCGTCACCACCATTACCACCACCATCATCATCTAACAATTATGTGACACTTATTATGAGCCAAGAACCATTCTAAGGACTTTCTATATATTAATTCATTCCAATCCTATCTATAAGATAGATACTCATATTATCCCTATTTCACAAATGAGGGAAAGGAAGCACACAAAGGTTAATAAACAAATTCAAATTCTCCCAGCTAAGTACAGATCCAGGAGAGAGACCACAGTATCTGGGTCTGCATTCCATGCTCCCAACAACGCGGTTGTAGCTGCCTCTGGATAATGCAAGTAGTGCACTCAGCAAGGTGTTCAGTAAAAGGTGTCTTTATGTGGCTAATACAGGCTCGTGACAGCTCAAATTAGTTTGCCCCACTTTTCCTAGGGGATCTTACCAGATAAGAGAAGCATTGTAAGCATGAAGCACTACTTATTCATTTTCTTGCTCAAATGAGCCCTAAACCCAGGCTTGTACCTGCTCTAAGTGGTCAGATTAAAAAACTAAAAGGAATAAATAGGTAAAAGAAGGAATCAGGCATGGAATCTAACAAACGGAAATGAGATTCTGATGTGAAAAATGTCTGTAAGATAATAGAGTTTTGTTCCTGAGTCTTCCACACACATCTCTTGGCTCTGAAAGCAGAATTGTTCATCAGTGTCAGTTACACCACAGTTCAGTGCCCTCTTGGTGTCCATCACACCAAAAGCTCTGAGATTTAAAATTATCTTGAAAGAAGGTAAAAATGTTTACATGCTCCCACTCTGCATCTCAGTGGTTTCTTTACAGAGTGGAACAAAAAGAATATTCTGGGCCGGGCGCGGTGGCTCCAGCCTGTAATCCCAGCACTTTGGGAGGCCGAGATGGGCGGATCACGAGGTCAGGAGATCGAGACCATCCTGGCTAACACAGTGAAACCCCATCTCTATTAAAAAAAAAATACAGAAAAAAAACTAGCCGGGCGAGGTGGTGGGCGCCTATAGTCTCAGCTACTCGGGAGGCTGAGGTAGGAGAATGGCGTAAACCCGGGAGGCGGCGCTTGCAGTGAGCTGAGATCCGGCCACTGCACTCCAGGCTGGGCAACAGAGTGAGACTCCGTCTCAAAAAAAAAAAAAGAATATTCTGTGCATTTTACCTAGTGTGCTGGTTCTGTAACCATAATAGGGTCTCTGCCTTGTAGAAGGCATGAATTCCTTCCCTGCTTTCTTGTGTTATTCCTGACCTTGTTCCAGCCTGCTTTCTTTTCCTTTAAGGAACAGCCCAGGTGCCAAGTCATATTTTTCACTCCCTCATTCATTTATAGCAAAATTTTATGGACGTTTCTACCATGTGTTTGGTACTGAAGGAAGATAAAAGAGAAGAAAACAAGCATGAATCTTGCCTTTTAGGTCACACAAGAATTTGTATTATAAGTTCAAGGAAAAGATTTTGGAGAATTTTATGTGAGAATTGTGATCAGATTTGCATTTTGAGAAGATTGCTCAGGCTGCAATGTGGCAGATGGATTGGAAGGGACAAGAGTAAATGCTATTGTAATAGCAAGCAAGAGATTGATAGAAATGCCCCATCTCTCAGTTTTGAAACTGACTTTGCAAATTTTTTTTATAAAACACATCACAATTTTATTGCTTGAAGAATACAGCATATGAAATCACAAGAATGTCAAAATGAAAAGTCACTAGGTTTGAAACATATAATACCTTATCAGATCCAGTGAAATATTAATTAACCTGAACTCTGCATCAGAAAAAAAAGGTGTGGAATCTAAGTAAATCTAAGTTGTTTACTTAAGAAACAGATAAAATAGAAAGTATAAGGATGTTACAGTACAAATTAGAAAAGCCTACACACATTAACTTATTATTGTTCTAGACTAGGCTACCTTTGGTACTTAAACTTTTTAAAAAATAATTTCTTCTATCTCCTCCAAACACACTTCACAGGTATGATATCCATGAAGTAACTTCAACTTAAAACATTCAGCAAAATTAACCTTTTCACCTCGTAGAGGAAGTATATTTAATAAATGTATAACAACACTTCCCTTTTACTAAAACTGCAGAATGTGATCATTAAGAAACCTAATACTTATAAAACTGTACTTATTTAGCTCTCCAATTAAAATTGGAATCCTGGCAGCCACAGTCTATTTGTGGGCTTGGTGAATAAAAAGGTTTAAAAGACTTGCCAACTGACATAGGAATTTAATTACTTGATACTATCTTAAGTGACTTTTCCTTTCTGTTTCCAAAATACAGACACTATGCCATTTCTTCAACATCCTGGATTCCTATAATCACTACCATACCTTATTTATTAGAACCAAATTAAAGGTTCTCTCTTTTAACAAGCAGGTAGAAACTATTTACATTTCATAGAGGGCTGATCAGTTATAACACAACTCATGTTTCATATAGGGTTGATCCGTTAATTCATATAGAGTTGATGAGTTGTAACATAACTTCTTAAGAAAAACTAATATTTTTTAAAGCTATCACTCAATTATGATGGAGACAATAATGTCATCTCAAAAGGTAATGCTGGACTCTAGGCCATCTAGTCGAGAATATGTAAAAGTAATTCTAAAAACAATAAGTAAACTATAACTACAAGTTAAATTAAAAATCCCTCTCTAATAGCAAGCATGCTCATTAACTTTCATTTCTTTCCCCCAGCAAAGGTTTGAATATTCATCAACCCCAGTTAAACCAAGGGAACCAAAGCAATTTTTTCAAAAGTCCCACCTATATATTTGAATAATATGAGTATGGATGGACTAGGCAAGTAATACTATCAACAATTATTGAATTGGAGTGAAATAGTAAAATCATGACAGACTTCCAAACTGGGCAGTCTTTGAAATGTCATAGTGGAGCTCAAAATGAATTATGCTGTAATAAAACTATAGTTATTACCTCTATACAAAAGAAAAAAAAATAAAAACCCCACCAAATTTATACAGCTACTATTGAACATACTTCTTCCTAGTTTTTGAATGTCTTGAAGCTTTTCTAAACAAGTATATTTATCTGAGCATACGTATTTATTGCCTATATATGTACTCATTTTAAAAGACAAATTCAGATATTACAGAGCTGAACTCTTTTCACCAACCTGATCCAGTGTCTACCGACTTCACACAGCAACCCCCTTAATAATTTAAAATTCACAAGTTTTAGTTTAGTTAAAAGGGCAAAGGAAATGCAAATGCAGATTTAGAGCTTTGTATAAATTTCACTGTATTTTATAAACTTGAAGTTTTCTGTAACACTGTTTGTTGATTAAATGAAGGACTTGCTGCTATCTAAAATTTCATAAACATCATTAAAAATTTAAAATTGATATTATACTGAACCTTAAATTTTCAATAGTTCAAAGAGACAGTTTTTACATTTATAGCACACAATAGATGAAACTTAACCACAGACATTCCTAGAAAGCAATGACAAGTCCACCAAGATGCATACAAAATTACAGATAAGCATTTCTTCTACTGTTTTTGTTGTGCAGGGAGAAACATTTATAGAAGAAATAGAAATTCAGTTGATGAATTTCAGATATCAGCATCATCTTCAAAAATTTTAACAGTGAAAAACTAGGACAATGAATGAGATCTGAACTAAGTGACTCCATCTTGCCTTTAACCTCCAAACTACCCTTGTTCATTCCTGGGCATAGACCGAACTAACTTAGGGAGGAATTTAATTTATAGCTTAACTTTGAAACAAAGATGATAACAATTCCTCTTTGAAACAAACCACCTCCTTGCTTGGGGACCAGACTGCCTTTGTAAAACTAACAAACTAGCTACAAGATCTAAAATTATGGCTCAGGAGCCATGTAGTCAAGAGATCACAAGATTCCCAACCTCCCCAATTGCTCTTATAGATAACATTACTATTGTAAAACCTAAGATTGGTGTTTCAGGTATTTTTCAGACCCTGATGGATTCGCTGGTACCACCAAGACCAGTAAACTGACTCATCTGGTCTTGTGGCCTCCACTGAGGAACTGACTCAGCACAAGAGGACAGCTTCAACTCCCTATGATTTCATCCTGACCCTACCAATCAGCCTTCCCCATTTCCTAGCCCTTTGTTTGCCAGACTATCTTTTAAAAACACTAGCCTTTAAATTTTTTAGTGAGGCTGATTTGAGTACTAATAAAACTTGAGTTTTCCATTTAGCCGGCTCTGTGTGTATGAAACTCTTTGTCTATTGCAGTTCCTCTGTCTTGATAAATTGACTCTGACTGGGCAGTGGGCAAAATGAACCTGTCGGACAGTTGCAGTTTCATATTTTCTTTTTTTCCAAAAATTCCTTTGCCACCTTAAAACGTCTTCCTGTAGTCTGGTTAAGTTAGTACCTTTTGGATCTTACCTGGTTAACTGGTGAGCACCTTGCTTAGGGTCCCTGTCCCATGATCATCTGCCATGCCCAAAATAGAACCTTCTACATATTTAGTGCCCACTACAACATCTGAGTATTAGAATTTCAGCATTGATAGGGTCCTTAGAGGAAATCCAATCTGACCTCTTTATTTTGGAGAGCTTAGGGTGGTCAAACAACTTGCCAAAAATCATGTATCAAATTAGTGATGGAGATTAGATATAATAGCAACATTTTGAGCCCAACACCAGTTTATGAATGACTTAAGGAACTACATAATACTTTTTCCCTCTTGTTTACAATTGGTATCTTACAGTGAAACAGGAGAGGAGTGAGTGGTTTCAGAAGAAAACTGTAGAAAAGGAAGTTATGAGGTTAAAAATGAAATAAATATCATTACCTTTTATCTAGAAATGGTTTATATTCTGATAGCGGTGAAGATATCTAGTATTTCTGGACAAGCCAGGTCATAGTCAAGGGGTCAGGGAGCAGAGATTGTGTGACCCCTTAGGGCAAGTCTGGAGAAGGAACACCTGGCATCTTGGTGATAAGGAAAAAATCTCCTTTTTATCCTTCTTTTATTAAATGGTTTGTCTTTTTCCTTCTGTCAGGCCTGTGCATATATAGGGTTTCTGTAATACAGCAATGTTTTTTTCATGCTCATGTTTTAATTCATGCACACTTAATTCAGACTTTGTAATGTGGTATCTTTGGATTTCGCATCAGACATTTGGTTTAGTGACCTAACTCTCCTATGACATGTAAAATATTGGGCAAATATTTAAATCCCTCTGAGTATTAGTTTCTTCATTTCTGAAATCTCTAAAATTATCTGAAAAGTGATGATTAGCTGACATAGCCATTTTCAGGCTGATCTGTGGTAAATCAGTGTTTTTTGAAGCTTGGTTTGTAGACCATCTGCATCAGACTCTCCTGCAGGTATGTAATAGAACTGCAGATTCCTGGGTCCTCCTCTGGACCTTTAGACTCAGAATCTCTGGCAGTGGAAATCTCAGAGTTGGTATTTTACCAAGTGATTCTGATGTGCATTTAAGTTTAAGAATCATTAAATAATTTGGAAAAGTGCTTCATACATTTTAAGATATTATATAAATGCAGTTTTCAGAAAATGTAGTTTTTCCACTCAAACTGCCCTGGTCTTTGCCTTTCCTTGCTAAAAAATATCTCTAGAGAACCACCTCTGCAGGGGTCCTGGGCAGCGTCTAAACAGTCTAAGGACACGTGGACAAAGGCAAACAGCTACCTAAATGAAAATTCTGTAGTCTGCTGAGGTTTGACTCACCAGCCTTTTAAGAAAATGCTGTAATGTTTTGGAGTGCATGTAATATCTGGTTGGGGAATCAGGCAGGAAGATTCAGACACGTCACTGAACAAAAACATTTCTGCAGTTAGAAAAAAAGCAAAATGAAGTTAAGCTTGGTGTTTCATATAAACGCAAAACCTGCACTCTAATGTTTAAAATGTTTAGTTTGTTTACACACAGAGAGTGAATATGAAATGGATACCTTTATTGTCTATTGATTAGATTTCTTTAGTCTCTCAATTACTATCTAGTTGGATGAACTTTCTTGTATTTATTTGTACCTCAAAGTTGGGGAGGAGAAGCTGGGTTAAATCATTTCCTTGCCCCCAGAAAGATGCTGCTGGCTTGGTTGAGGTGGGAAACACCTCACATCATGACATGAACAAAGCACTTGGGCTGGGGCATCACCCCGTTGTCCAGCACTATCTCATCCTTAAAGAAGAAATGTCTTCACAATTTTCTTGAGTTTTGTTCTACATGAAAATCTGGTGTACTCTCAGGCAGACAGGCTATTTAAAAGCCCGAGGGAAATCTATATGGGGTTTAACTGCCCATGAGTAGGGTTGTCCTGATAGGAGCTCTGACTTTGAGGTCTATTTTTTCATTCTATGCTTAAATTTTGTTTTCACTAAAGAAATTAGATTTTTCTTTGAGCAAGCACAAGAATGGAACAGGGAAAGCTATGAAATAGCTGGGATTTATGGTCTATCTCAGAGGTGATTTTTTTCAACTCATCTAGGCTGAAATTACTGCAGTCTTCCCCTAGAGTTCCTTTGGAATTTATTTTCAATTTAGACTGAATACCTGAAAAAAATAGGATGCAGAATGATACTGCAGTTTCTGAAGTGTAGTCTGGAAACTTAGACTATGCTATGCTTATAAACAAATTCAAACATATTTGTTGTAAAGCATTATCTAGATTGAGATTCCAAGTTTCCAACTGCTCTACCTATAGGCTACATTATTAACTCTTTGTTCAGTGTGTTCCAAACCAGGGTCTTAATAGACCCCCATGCTGCTCTGTAAGACACTTTCAGGAGATCCAAAAGTATACTGTGGAAGAGGAGTAGTTATAAGGAGACCTGCATTTTCATGCTGGTTCTGCTTTTCTACATATTTTATTCTAATCACATCATGACCTTTTGTCCCTCAGCTTTCTCATCAGTAAAAAAGGAAGGATGTTGAACCAAATCAGTGTTTCTGTACAGGTGTTTCGTGGAGCACATATGAGATACCTAAAACTAATTGCATGCACGAATCAACAATTACGATCTCTTTAATGTGTTGGATATTCCATAACCTGATTTCAGGATTAAATATTTAGGAAATCTGTAATATTCCAAATAAAGAAGAGCACGTATTCAAAAGCTTGTTATTTGAGTATCTGGGCTAATTGGAAGAGAAGTCTGGGATCCATTAGCCATGGCTGGCATGCATTTGGGAACAGGGAGGAGCAGTGTGTGCCCCATGTGTAGGCTGACCTGAACCTGACAAGCCCACCTTTTTGGGAAGATGCATGCACACAAGTGGAGTTAGAACCAGAGGTTGCCATATTCTATCAGGTATTTGTGTCTTTGGAGCATTTAGAGGGTCCTCAGGGCAAAATAGTGAAAAAGATGAGCCCAGTGCAAAATTGCTGTCTGTGAGAAACACGTACACCCTGATAGAATTACATGTGGTTTGAAACTTTTTAAATTAAATTAAATTAAATTAAATTAAATTAAATTAAATTTTAAGTTCCAGGATACATGTGCAGGATGTGCAGGTTTCTTACATAGGTAAACGTGGGCCATGATGGTTTGCTGCACTATCAACCCATCACCTAGGTATTAAGCCCAACATGCATTAGCTATTTTTCCTAATTCTCTCCCTCCCCACGCCTCACCCCCCGACAGTCCCCAGTGTGTGTCCATGTGTTCTTATTGTTCAGTTCCCACTTATAAGTAAGAATATGTGGCATTTGGTTTTCTGTTCCTGTATTAGTTTGCTGAGGATAATGGCTTTCAGCTCCATTCATGTCCCTGCAAAGGACATGATCTCGTTCCTTCTTATGACTGCATAGTATTCCATGGTGTATATATACCACATTTCCAGTCTATCATTGATGGGTATTTGGGTTGATTCCATGTCTTTGCTATTGTGAATAGTGCTGCAATGAACATAGGTGTACATGTATCTTTTTTTTTTTTTTTTTTTTTTTGATTTTGGAGGGGGGCCCCCCCTTTCCCCCCGGCCGGGGGCCAGGGGGGGGGTTCCCCCCCCCCC